>NC_081547.1:22435952-22460251 GCF_901000735.1 Corylus avellana
AGAGAGTTTGAAAATTTATTTAGATCAAAGGGGGTTTTCCATGTCCTTTGAAATGCTGCCCCTCACAAACAAGACAGCCATGGCGCAAGAAAAGGTTTATTTGGTTTTCAGTAGAAGCAAAACCACAAGGTGGGATTATTTTTCTCAGTGATGGCCTTGAAAACACCATCCATGCAACAATGCCAGCATTCACATTATCACAACACTTCAAATTTATCTCCCTTAACAATCTGCAGCTCTGCACCACTTCCTTCACCCCTTTGGCCGTCACATTCAAGCAGCCTGCCAAGTCCAAATGCAGCAGCCTGCAGCTTCTCTTTCCGATCACCGCCAAAGCTTCATCGTTAATCCCTGATCCTTTTGCACTCATTTCCTCCAGTTTGGAGAGTTCAAAATCTATCACAAGCCCCTTAATCCCACTGCATTGGTTTATCTCCAAACGCCTAATCTCCCTGCATCTCTTAAAAATCTCTACAACACTCTCTCCCGTAACTTTGGAACATGAACTTAAATTGAGCTGTTGTAAATTGGGGCAAACAGCAGCAAACTTCTTGACACTCCCATCGCCTAATTTACAAATTCGAGCCAAGTTTAGAGACTTGACTCGAGGGTTGACCACAATATCAGCAGAAAAATCTTCCCCCCCTACATTTGTTCTCTCCATTTTGACCTCATCCAGAAAATGGCACCTTTTCATGATGGTAAAGAAGGTTGAATTTGTAAGCTTAGAGCATAGACTAAGGTTTATTGAGGTTAACATGGAGAAAAACTTGGATAACTCAACAATGTTCTGGTCAGTGAGGAAATTTACTCCTTCAAGATTCAACAAGCTAAGACACTGGTATTTAGCCAACAGCAATGAAATTCCAGCAAAAGTGAAACCGTCGCAATGGGCAAGAGTAAGCTTATTTAATGGGAGGCATGCTTCAACAATTGAATAAAGAAGTTCATCGGCGACAAATGAGTTTGACAGATTAATATCGCATAATGCTTTGGCGTAAATAAATGATTGTTCGAAACCAACATCCTTAAAAGGCAACCAAATTTCACTTGCCGATATGGACCTCAATTCAGGACTACAAGAAATCACAAAAGCAAGAGCGCTTTGCGTTATGAAAGCGCAGTCTCGGACCGCGATTTCTCTTAGTAAGGCACAATTAGATGACAAGGCCATTAGGGATGTATCATGGATGAACTGGTTACCTGAAAGGTCGATCTTGATAAGATTCTTAAGCTTCGTCGACAATGCATAAACCCCTGAATCAGTTACAGCCGGATATCTCCCGGAATCCGCAAACCCAGATGAGGAATAGCAATGTTCATGCTCAGGATAGCTGATATCAAGCTCTTCAAGATATGGAAACGACGCCGCTATAACAAACAGATGGAAGTCCAGCAAGGAGCCGCTCTTGGAGCAAGTCAGGCTCCTCAAGTTCTTCATATTTGAACCCAATTTCCTCAACCCATCAGGAGGAAGATTCCTCTGGTTGGAAAGATTGAGGGCTTCGAGGTCCAGCCCCGATTTCGCAATCTGATAAAGAGGGCCTTCGAGGTCTCCGTGGAAGTCGCTGAGATCTATTTTTCTGAGATGTTGGAATCGTCGGAGAAGCCGGGGAAGGAAGAGAACTGTTTGGTCGGAGACAGTGAGGCTAACTCGAAGTTGGTTGGAGATCGCAAGGAACTGCCTGCAGACCACAGACAGCGGTTCGAAGTGACGGTGGTGGCCGACGAGATTGAATATCAGTTCCCAACATTCGGGTGGCAGATCTACCATTGGTTTATCCGACATCGTTTTCAGTTCCAAAGAACTGGAAATGAAAGGGAGAGGAAAGGGATCTGTTGGGAGAGATTGGGTTGGGGGTTTTCTGAAAGGAAAGTTTCTTAACAGAATCAGTTGAATTTCAAATTAGAGATACGCTCCCTTTGGGCCTACTTTTATGGGCTGGTGGGGCAGTTCCCACAATTGAAGGACTTGGCTTACCTGCGGTAAACCAAACTACCGCATATCTGCGGTAGTTTGGTTTGAAGGCTGGGATTTCAAGTTAGCCTTTGGGCTAACGTGAATTTTTAAAAAAGTGCCGTCAATAAATTATGTTTAACTCCCGTCAAGAAATTCTGTTAACCCCTAAGTGCCGTCAATAAATTCTTCTCAAACCTCTCTTCTTCTTCTTTTCTATCCAAAATGTCTTCTCAATTTATCTTCTGAAAAATGATAATCGATTTGCAATTATAATGGGTGGTGGTGGTGGCAGCCTCATGATGCAGGTAATAACGGGGAAGCTATAGTAGCAGCTTCATACGGGCAGTGGAAAAATGGAGGTGATAAAATGGTAGTAGCAGCATGGTGGCCCAAAGAAATTGGCAATGCAGCAGCATGCATAACTAATTTTACTTAATTAAAGAAAAACAAAGAAAGAAGATTGATTCTTCCCATATGCATCCAGGGCCGGCTCAATATATTTGGGGGCCTTAGGCGAAATTTTGATGTTGGACTTTATTTTTTTTAATATTTAAATATTAATTAAATAATATTTATTTTAATAATATTATTATATTTTTATAATATTATTATTATTTTCATTCTCATTGTTGTTTCATGACTTTTAAGTTTAACTTTTAATTACTAGTTGTCCAAAAAAATTGATGTGACATATTTTTTTTTTGGGTTAAAATTTTGGGCCTTATTTTTTTTAAAAAAAAAAAAAAATTAGGCCTCAAGTTAAAATAAAATGAAAATTTCTTTTAGGCCTTATTAAAAAATTTGTTGGGCCTTATTAAAAAAAATTTTGGACCTTACTAACTCGGGGCCCTAGGCGACCGCCTCAGTGGCCTAGCCACTGAGCCGGCCCTGTATGCATCAACAACCATCGCCTCCATTTCTCCAATCCCTTCCACTGTCCCCCAACAACCTCGGTTCTTTTTATATACACACTCACAAGCATAAGCACAGGCACAAGCACACAGTTTGTCTGTTTGTTTGTCTCTTTTTCTCTCGAGCAATAACATAAATACAGAGAGAGTCTTCTTTATTATTTGTTCATGGCCGAGGAACACCAAAAACCAGCGATGGAGGAGGTGGTGGGTGTCTGACCCACCACAGAAAAAGAGCTGCCGATTCCGGAACCGAAGCCGGAGGCGGAGAAGCCGAGTCCGGTTGAGGAAGTGCGAAGTGGTAGAGGAGCTGGCCGAGAAATTGAAGATTACCGAAAGGATATTCAGACCTAGGATCTCTTTTTGCCAAAACAACATTGGCTCCTCCTGCTTCTTCTTATGCTGCGGAAGAACCAGAACTCCCAAGACCAAAGAGAAACTTGAAGAACCTCCCAAGGTAGAAGACCAAGTCTGTCGGTTTTGGGTAAGTGGGAAAACAGAGGAGAAGACAGTTTGGGTATTTCTTGACGGAAGTTAAACGGAATTTCTTGACGGTACTTCCTTTGGGGATAAAAAACCTTCACGTGAAATTTTAGCCTTCAAGCCAAACTACCGCAGATATGCGGTAGTTTGGTTTACCGCAGGTAAGCCAAGTCCACAATTGAATATATACCTGGCTTCGATCCCGCCATTGACCCAATTTCGAATTCGATTGGGTCGGCTTCTGACAAAGACGGTTCAAAGTCCGATGAGGAATAAAGATTCTCACAATTTTTTGACTCGTTCCGTTTTCTTTTAATAATTACTTTATCATTTTCAATTTGAATCATAATGTTTAAAAATTTGCAAGACTACTCTTACAAAGTTATAAAATTTTACAATTCGATTACTCCATTACCTAATTCCGTCTTCTCAGATGAAAAGTCGAACAAGTGCCTTGCACGTGATTAATTTTCCTCAAATCTTCTCATTTTGCCCCTAATTTTTTTTTTTTTTTTTTTTAAAATTGGGGTGACTGTACCCACCCCCTTTGGCCATTTGGAGGTGGCTGGCCACCCCCAATGGTGATTTCAACCACCCCCATTTGGCCCCTTGGGGGTGGCTGAACCACTCCCATGAACCGTGGGGTGGCTCGCCACCCCCAATCCGGCTAGATGGGCCCATGGCCAAAAGGGGTGGTCAGCTACCCCCAAATGGCCAAAGAGCTACTCCCAATTTTTTTTTTTTTTTTAAAAAAATTTTAATTTTTCTTTTTTCAAAAATTAGGGGCAAAATGAGAAGATTTGGGAAAAAATTATCACGTGTATGGCATGTGTTCGACTTTCCATCTGAGAAGATGGAATTGGGTAATAGAGTGGTCGAATTGCAAAAATTTGTAACTTTGTGAGGGTATTGCAAATTTTTAAATATTAGGGTTTAAATTGAAAAATGAATCAAACTTTGAGAGATAAAATGCATTTTCTTCAATAATTAATCTATTAAATAAAACAATGTCATTTTATGTTTTTTCTTTTCTACGCTATACAAGGAAAATGGGAGGTTACAAGGGTTTGTCCTTCTTACTCCTGATTTGAATGGAGGTAGGGGTGTATAAGTGGGTGATTATTAATTAACCGCTAACCGTTTGGGTGGATGGTAAGCAAAAATCATTAATAAACTAGAGCGATACAATTAGCGGTTTTAGAGGTAAGTTGAGGTGGTTAATAACCACTAATCGCCTACCCTTTATCAAAACGACATCGTTTTGATATAAGATTTTGTCTTTACTTTAGTCTTCAACTCTTTTCTTTTCTTTTTCTTCGTAATTTTCATTTATAGGGCCCAAAAGGCTTATACTCATGCTTATATATATATATATTTCATCTAAAACACTAAAGCTTAAAATAAAAAAGGCCAAAAAACAGTTCCAGAGCGGTCTAAAAAGCCCAAGGAAGTCCTAAAATAGCAAATATAGGCTTAAAATTAAGGTCCACATGCGAAAGACAATTACGTGGTGTAACTTGAGTTTTGAATAACCCCTAACCGCCTAAAATAGTAAAGTTACGATTACAAAAATCTAATAACAACTTAAGGCAGTGTAGTTAGTAGTTTTAAGCAATAACTGCTAACATTAACTACTTGTACACCTTAAATAGAAGATATGATGGGGAGTAGTTGAATGCTTCTAAACAAATGTTAAGGAGCAACCCATTTAGGTACTTGGTGTTCACAAGCATTTGCTCTAGCAAAGATAATTAAATAGTCTGCAAAATGCAAGTGGGACGCTAGTAGGAGACTTTGCCTGGATCTTTTGATACCACTATATTCACTAGGAGTAATGAGAAGAAGAACTAGAGTCTTTGTTGAATCATTCCAAATGTAATGTAGTTTTTAAAATAATCGTTGAATTTGAGATGATCATTATTGAATTTTAATCTACTAGTAATTTTAAAAGTCACATCACATTTAGGAGGATTCAAAGATGACTCTAATATTCCTTCTAGCATTACTTAAGCCTAGATAATACACCAGACCCAAAAATAAAAAGAAAATGGGATAAGGGATCCCATTGTCTAGGCCACAGATTGGTGAGAATTTTTTCAAAAAGGACCCATCCAACAGTATAGAGAAAGATACAGTGGAAATGAAATGTTTGATAAGATTTAGTGAATCCATTTGGGATGAAAGCACAACAGAGAGGATTAATTGAAGGAGAAAAGGCCACTCCATTAATCAAATGCTTTGGAATTAGAACAATGTGGGCGTGGTTGATTTCCTATAGAAGATAGCCATTTCCAAAGAAGGCTTACACAAACTTAATGACCCTACCCTTGAATATATGCTTCAAAATTGCTGCCTAGCTTATTCCAATCTTCTATTTTCTTTCACCCCAACCCTCCTTTCTTTTTTGAAACACATGCATATCAACTCCCAACAAACCTTTTGCTTTAGCTTAGACAATCTTCATTAATTACCGTTCCATAAAAATCGATTGAACTTTTATTCTATTGATCTAATAATTTTCTTACACAAAACCAAAAATAACAGTTTGATGCATGGAGATTGATTTTTAATTTGATTGAAAAATCACGTCACCTAAACTTTGAAATGATGGAAGGAGGACGGAGAGTGATGTAGATTGAATGCAAACAAGGATTCATTTACTCTACAAATTGCAAATTAACATTTCTCCTCATCCTATTCTATAGATGCCATCATTCACAAACAACAGAGACATAATAACAAACACTTCAGGAGCAAAACAATTGACAAAACAACTTCCTGCAGGTTACTTCAAGTAGCTAGGCTTAAGCTCGAGCGCACAGACGAATATATCAATGCTTAAATGGAGGCGAATCAGCTGGCGGTGGAAGCTGAAAAGGAGGCAAGAAAGGAAGTGGTGGTGGCAGTAGCGGCTGCACTGGTTCATCAAACACCGTATCCGGTGATGGTGGCGTCGACGAAAACGGAAGTGGATCTTGTGGAACATCGGGAACTTCAGGAATAATCGACGAAGGAGGCCGCAGAAAGGTATCCGGCGGCTGTGGAAAAGGAAAGTCCGGTGTCTGAATCACCCCGGTGTCTGGTGCAGTTGGGGTTGACGTGAGAGGTGGTGAAAATTGATCTGGGGGTAAGTTGGGAAAGGGAGGTGGCAGAAGTACCTCTGGAGCTTCTGGTATAGGATCAAAAAAGGGCGGTGGGGAAAATAATGGAAAGGATGGAGACTCTGTTGATGTATCTGGAGGTGTTAGCCATGGAAATATTAGTCCAGGAGGTGGTGGGGAAAATATTGGAAAGGATGGAGACTCTGTTGCTGTATCTGGAGGTGTTAGCCATGGGAATATTAGTCCAGGAGGTGGTGGGGAAGAAACTAGCAATGGTGGTGGCTCAAATATGACAGGTATTGGTGGCGGCAGGAGTAGCGGTGGCGGTGGCTCAAATATGACAGGTATTGGTGGCGGCAGGAGTAGCGGTGGCGGTGGAGAAGCAACTAACGGCGGTGGCGGTGGCTCAAATATGACAGGTATTGGTGGCGGCAGGAGTAGCGGTGGCGGTGGAGAAGCAACTAACGGCGGTGGCGGTGATGGGGATGGAGGTGGCGGAGAAGGTGGTGGCGGTGGCGGAGAAGGTGGTGGCGGTGGTGATGGCGATGGTGGTGGAGGTGAAGGAATTACGAGGGGTACTGGTGGAGGACACTGCAGTATTGGTGGCGGCAAACGTGGTGGACACTGCACTATTGGTGGTGGCAAAGGCGGTGGAGGACACTGCACTATTGGTGGTGGCAAAGGTGGTGGAGGACACTGCACTATTGGCGGCGGCAAAGGCGGTTGAGGACACTGCAGTATTGGTGGTGGATTTGGGGGAGGAGATGGTCTTGGTGTTGGAGCAAATGGGTTGTCTGGGCAAGGAGAGGTTGGAAAAGGCCATCGGCCACAGGTTTCAAAGAGGTATTGGTATAATGGGTCACAGCTTCCTCTTCTTCTGCTTCTGCTTCTGCTTCTATTAACGATTCCTCTCTTTTGTTCATCTTCTTTGCTTTGGTGGTTGTGTTTGGGATGTGATTGAGCTTCTGTGAGGGAATGGGTTAGCAAAAGAACTAGTATGATCACTGTGTTTGCTTTCATTTCTATTCTCTTTGACTCTTGTAGTCTTGTTCAAGCTTCTGTCAAAAGGCACAAGTCAGACTATATATATATAGCTGGAGGCCATTGCATTAGCCGGAGTAGCTAGCAAGGCAAATTTGGTTAATATGGCGTGCATGCATGTGAAGCAAAGGTGTCTCCCCTAGAGGGTTGGTATGTGATATGTAATTCATGCAAGGGCTTCCTTAATAGAAAAGCAACCCGTGGACAATGCTTAAATAAATACACCGTTGACATTTATAGATGCAGTAAATACTGTTACGCCTTTCAATATCAAGATTGCTATGGACGAGGACGACTATCATCATCATCTCTCTCTCTCTCTCTCTCTCTCTCAGCTTTCTTCTGTCTAAGGCCCTCAGCCTCAGAGTTTGCCCAATTGAACGGTGGGATGGAAGGCAGCCTAGTTCTACGCGACAATTATGACAGATACATCCTTCAATATTTAATGCAATACTAGTAGCTCCATCTAGATTCTTCTTTGGATAGCAAAACAACTTTTAAGTTTTACCTCAACGTTCTAGGAGATAATATTCCAAATACAGTTGGAGACTTTCTCAATAAGGTTATGTTCGACCCTAAGAGATAATGTTTTATTCTTTAGGCGATGAGCTACATTATTGATATGTCGTGGGACATGGTTAACCTTCTATAGCTATGCAGATAGTTTAAAACCCTTCAAATTTCCTTAATAAGGTGTTCCAACTCTTCTACCATCTTTCCTGATCGGTACTTGCATCACTTGGAGATGATTTAAAACTAAATTAAATTTGAGATGATAAAAAAAAGAAAAAGAAAAAGGAAAGGTATATGACATTACTCATCATAGAGACTGTACTTTCTTTTTTGCGTCACCGTTGGTGACTACTTGTGGCTATTGAAACAAGAAAAATAATCCTTTAAATATTATCTTAAGAAATGATCCTCCTTATAATATAATTTAAAGTTTTTCTTAATTAGAATATAAATTAAAGGTTCAATATACTTAAGTCCTTAAACTATGAGCCATTTAAAAAAAAAAGAAAAAAAAAAAAAGAAAGAAAAAAATCTCACGAACAGTGTGACACTTGGATACATAAAACTACAAATTTATTGCAATTAAGCCACTTTTTTGTCATTCTTGCAAAATTACAGGGACTTTCTTTAATATATATATATATATATATATATATATATATATAAACTAAAATAAAAAACCAAAATTTCATGCAAATTCCTTCTATACTAATCAAAATTTATTTATTTATTTATTTTTTGAAAAAACATACGTGTATTTTTGAAAGAATAAAGGGCAATCCCTCTCAGCCCTTGTCAAAAGAGGCCAGGGGTCAACTGCTGTACCTCTATAAAGGGAGGCCACCTGGCCTTCACAGATTTGTGAGGGGTACTGCCCCTCATAGGCACTTATTGGTAAGCGGTCGACTGTCCCATTATGAAGGGAATGTGATCCTCTCTATTTCAAACCCTAAATGAAATGGAGATGAACCAATTGGTTGAAATTTGAAAGGTAAAATTGTAATTTTACTTTTGGTGGATAATTTTACGTCTCAAAAGTAAGCAATCGGTTCCTCTCCATTTCATTTGAAATTGAGCAGATCCGTTTGCATTATGAAGGGAGGATGCTCCTTGTTGTCATCACCCCCTATACTTAAAATGTATATATTAATTTTTTTGTATGGGAGTAGAATTATAATTTTACAGAGGATCAATTTAACTCAAGAGTTTAGCACTAGGAATTTTAAGATAATTTTTGTACCCTAGAGATCGATTGACACAAGCTTAAACCCTAGGTATCAATTGAGTAATTTTATATAAAATTTTAGGCAAGAAGTTATATTTCGCTATACTCATTACTAACAATATTTGTTTATCAAAAAGAATAGCATCCAATATGCAACATTTTTTACTACAACTATTCTTTCTTTTCTTTATAAATGGTCGAGGAGCTAAGGTCAAAAAAGAAAGAAAAAGAAAGAAGTAACCTCTTTGTTCATTGGCGAGGCAATCTTAAGAGGATCGATCTCTAGCATTATTATCTAAAATATCTATCCAAATAGTGTTATTATACACATATTCCAACAGATTCTTTTACTCTCTAGCTTCTCAACTTTCTTTTTAATTTTATTTTTGCATACACTTTTATCGAACACCATTATCAGGTGCTTTTTTTAGAACTACCTAATTGGTCAATTCCAGCACCCAATATTGTACAGAAATCAAAATTCAAGAAACAAAGGCAATCTAATTAACAAGCTCTAAATTTCATCCACAGCCACGACACCGTACGTATCGCTAGCCAGCAGGCAGCAACAAAGGCTATGTTAACTTTTCATTTTCAATACTTGTGGGAGAGTGGGAAGAGAAAGTGCAGAGACCAAGAGAGAGCATGCAACCCAACTGCTTTATCTTTCTCTGCCACGAAAAAGAACAAAAATTACTTATTCATAAAAAAGGAAAATAAATAAAACCCAACTGCTCTTTCACCGTAACAAAAATTGTATGTTGCATATTATAAACTTAATTAATGGGAAAACTACCTTTTGCCCCATTGATGAACTACAATACCTTGGTACTTTTCCCCCATGAATTATCAACTGTGACACCCAATCCCATGAATTACCATTTTGTCCCAAAAACCCCCATTCCGTCAGTCAAAGGCCCATTCCGTCAGTCAAATGCGTTGATCAGACGGTCTACTCATCACTTTGCCTCCATGAACTACAATTCATTATCACTTTGCCCCCATGAACTACAATTCATTATCACTTTGCTCCCATGAATTACAACGCATTGTCATTTTGACTGTTTGAGTTAACGTTTTTGATTGACGGAATGGGGGTTCTGGGCACAAAATGGTAGTTCATGGGGTCGGATGTCACAGTTGGTAGTTCATGGAGACAAAGTGAAAATGTGTTGTACTTCATGGGAGCAAAAATATAGTTTTCCCAAACTTAATCTACTGGAGGTGAAAAGTGGGTGATATATATATATATATATATATATATATATATATATATATAGTTACTATAAAAGGTTGTTTTTCATTGTAACAAAAATTGTTCTAATGAATTTATTTTTAGGCTAATATTCCAATAGACATCTTATATATGCATGCGTAAGGATTAAATCTATTTTTTTTTAGAGAAATCTTTGACTTCATTCCATTAGAAAAAATCTAGAGTACAAGACTCTAAACAAAAAGAACGAATTACTCTAAGGTTACAATAGAATAAATGCTAGTAAGGAGATCTCCTCCATCGATCCATACTTTTTCGGTTTTTTCTTTTGCAGCAATTTTTGCTTCCCGCTTGACGTGCACCAGCTCCCATTTCTTAAAACCAGACAACACTCCTCTAATATCCTCAATGATTTGTCCATATCGGCTCCACTTAGAATTATTGGTGTTTATTGCCTTGACCGCCATCACAGCATTCCCTTCAAATATAATATCCTGCAAGGATTAAATCTATTTGGTTTATATATAATAAATTTCAATATTTTATATATATCCACGCTAAGGTTAATTAAAACTCATCATAGGGATTATGTGATATGAAGTAAAACCTCCCTATCCTACTAAAAGGTTTCGACTTTTTTCTTTATTTAATGTGGACAATTTCTTGGGAACATGTGGAGATTATTGGCCGTACGCGTGTATTTACATCGATTTAATGTTTTAAACAAGCTATTGTATTTGAAGTAAAAGCATTAATTATCAACTTATATAACTTGTAAAATCTTTTTTGGAAAATATTTTTCTTATTTTTGGTATTTTATAGGACTAAAATTTTTGATCAAACCGAAAAAAACATTTTCAATTGACTAGGACAAACTTAAATTTATTTTAAAATGCATTAAATTGTTTTTTTTTTCCTTAATTTTTGTAAACAATTTATGAGTTTGAACTTCTCTTTCTTGCACATTCTCTCTTACAATTCCTTCTCAACTGCAGCCGAAATCCGCAACCCAAGGTCCTTAGCTGTATGTTTTTGGCCGTCGGAGTTCATCGGAACAAAATGTTGAAAAATGTTTTCAACTTTCTAAAAATATTTTAAGTCGAAATAAATATAACATTAAATTTTTTTTTCCATAATATTTTTCTTAGGAAAATAGATTTTTCTCGATAGGTGGTTAGCTTGAATTTAAGATTAATGTAATAGATGGTTTCCTAACAAGAAAAAGAATTTAATAGTAAAAGTGACGATGCATGCCAATTTATGACTCAACAAGTGAGCGAAGGGTTCACTTAAATGAATTTTAAAATAGGAAAGAAAAAGAGTGAAATGGAGAAGCTTTTGCTATAAATACCTCAACATCGATCTCAATCCCATTAATTATCACAAGTGAGCAAAATATAATGTATATGGCGAGGAATCTTAAATATGGTTATTTGTTTGCTGTCTATTTTATGTTTACCTTCCTTACAGACGCAACTGATCACTCGACCACTCCACACCACCAAGGAGTAGCTCATGATGTTGCACATGAAGATGTCAAAGGTAATTGTTCCTGGTTTCCTAAATATAAACTAATTAAGCATGAATTATTAATCCTAAAAGACGTTCACCTTTTCCTTTACAATTGTTGTCATTATTAATTAATTTATAATTAGTTAGTAGAAGTAAGGTATAAGTTAAGTTTTTTTGGTAAGTAATTATCTATATTCATTTGGCATCTTCTATATCTCAAGTTGATTTGCAACAAGAGTTTGGAACATGTTCGGGATTGCGTTTGAAAAATAGAGTTTTTAAGTCAAAAGACGTTTTTTTGGCCATTTTTAGACCCTTAAAAGTGCTTTAAATTTTTTTTAACAAATGGGTACATTTTTTTTTTTTTTTTTTCAATGAACTTTTTGAGTGTTAAATGCATTTTTAGGCCTCTCAATTGCATACCCAAACAGACGCTTAGTAGCTAGTCTAATGTCTTTACTATTGTAGAAATATACCATGAGAAGAAATATATGAAAGAGAGAAGGGAGAAAGAGCAGAAGCGGAGAGACAGTGATGGGCTGCATCTTGACTGTATTGAATTATATAAAACAATATTACGTAAATCTCTATTTATTTAAAGATGGTGAGTAGTGAGCAAGTAAACCCTAGAACGACTAAGAAAGGAAAGAGAATAAGCCTTACAAGGAAGATATAGTAAGGCATAACTAGGGTTGTTAAGTGAGCGAAGCGTCTCGCGAGCAAGCTCGGGCTCGGCTCGTGCTCGACTCGAATATTAAATAAAGCGCTTCGTGAACACAAATCCTGGCTCGAATATAAAACGAAGCAAGCTCGGCTCGACTCGGCTAAGCTCGTGAGCTCGGGTCGTATAAGGCTCGCCTCACTTATTAGGCTCGGCTCGTATATTTTTTTATCAAGTAACAAATAACAATATATAATCAACATTACTCATTTACTCAATAATAACAAATATATTATATACCTTTGTTTTTTTTTTAATTTTATTTATGCATATGTGTGTATATATATTATATATATAATATATGTATATATTAATATAAAAACATATAAGATATATATATATATATATATATTATCATTAATAACTATTTTTTAAAATTTTAGTTGATTATGTTAGTTGATTATGTATGGAATTCTGAGGTGGAGATTAATATGTTATATTTGTTTAATGTTCTTTAACATTTTAGTTGATTCTGTATGGATGATTGTAATGTTGAGATGAATTTGTTATGTTTGTTTAATGTTCTTTAGCATTTTAGTTGATTTTGTTAGTTTTAATTGTAAGGTTGACATTAATATGTTATGTTTGTTAATGTTCTTTAGTATTTTAAGGTGCAAAATATTCTGTATGGATGATTTTTGTAATCTAATACACTTAAATTACCAAAAAAACAAAAAAACAGTCAAGCTCAAGCAAAATTGACGAGCTCGAGCTCGAGCTCGAACAAGGTTCCAACCCTGTCGAGCCGAGCTCGAGCAGCAAAATTGGGCTCGAGTCGAGCTCGAGCCTGGCCCAAAAATAAATGAGCCGAGCTTGGACAGCCCAAGCTCGGCTCATTTACACCCCTAGGCATAACTATAGAATATTCTAACATCCAAACAGAAAAAGGGATTTTTTTTTTTTTTGGCTGGCCAGACTGGATTTGGCACGGACAACAATAAAATCTGAGTGAGACCCATTTTGCCCACATTTTAGAAACCTTGGACCGGGCACAGGTCGGGGCGAGGCGGGTATCCGCCTTTTCCCCAACCCGCCACCCGAGCACAGACAACAATACCCGTGCGGGTTCGGGTATTGCGGGGTTAGGCGGATCGGGGCAGGTATTGCGGGTTGTGCGGGTTGTTTTCCAGATCGTCTTTCTTCTCCTCCATTTTCATCAGATCCTCTCAAAACCCCGAGAAACAAACACCACCTACATCAAACGATTCAAACCTATAAACACAGAACCCCAAGAAACAAACAAATATACACAACCTTGCATCAAACCTATAAACAATGAAAAAGAAAACCAAATAATGATTCATGAAAGAGGTCTAGAGAGAGAAAAAAAAACCTGGATCTACAAGATCGCGGTCTGTGGAGGTGGGAGCAGCGCAACAGCAGTGATCTAAGGAGGTGGAGCGGCGATGTAGACTAGAGAGACAAGCAGACGAGAGGCAGAGAGAGAGAACACACCGGAGAGAGAGCAAGGGAGACGAGAGAGCGAGAGGGAGAGAAAAAGGGGGAGGCGGCGCTGAAGAAAAGAGAGAGAGGCTGTAGGGTTAGGGTTTTTTAGCTTTTATACTTAGGCTGACGGGTCGGGGCGGGTTGGGTACCAAAACTTAAAACCCGCAACCCGACCCGCACCGCACGGGTTGAAAGAATCATACCCGAACCCGCAAAAAAACACAAGAAACCCGAGCGGGGCGGGGCGGGTTGGGCGGGTTTTTGCCCACCCCTATTGGTCTCTCCAAAGGCTTGGGGGACTCCTACCTAAAGGTAACCAATCTTTAATCTCTTAGTTTTATGCCTATTTTACTGTTTTAAATCACACTTAAAACATGTTTTGGTTGTTTGTTAAGAGAAGTATGCGATTTGTTAAATGCATGGGTTCATTTTATGCAAAAGAATCTTACATGAAACACGAAGATTTCACATTGAACTTTGTATTACAGATTTAATAATGGTTAAGTGCTCATAATATAGTATTTTCATCACATATGTTTAATATTTTAACGATGAATTTATCATATACATATTATAACATTTAAGTGTTTTAAATGGTGTATGAAAATAAACCCAGTTGATCTATACATGAATGGAGTTCATGTTTAGTATTTTAGGACCTCAGTGTTGTATACGAGCGAAGGTTATTGCATGAAAATAGGATTTAAGATGCATTATTAAGGTTTTTAATTCCTGAACGAGGGAACGAATGTTCGATCCTCAAGCACGAACATTCAACCTTCAAAGGATAAATGTTCAACATCGAAGAACGAACATTCAACGATGCCAGAGAATACATAATTAGAGTTTTTAACAATGGATTAGGGTTCTAACCACATGATTAGGGTCTTGCGTGTGTAGATTAGTATTCCAAACATGTGGTGTCTAATATTAGAGTGTGATTTGCAATGACTTGTTGATTGAGATGTCTGGGAATGAGGAACATTGCATGAGGTAAATAAATGCTTATGAAACTGTTTTTATTCTACCATGTGACATGTCAATGAATTTAGTGTGATTTACTTTTAAAAAGGATATGTCTTGAGCCTACTGAGTTTTATAACACTTTTATAATTGCTTCAAACAAATATTTGCTTATATACGATTTACAATAAATGAACAATACTTACATCGTATGACATGACCTTTGGTCATGGGCTACGATTATAGAGGCTTGACCCTATGTTCAAAGGTATTTACTTTTATTGTTTGACTTTGGGTCCAATGGTTAACCCATTGGTGTTTGGCAGCAAGTGAGGGTGCGTCTAGTGCGGGAACATTGGTGGCGCCTGACTGTGCGTGCGGCATCCAATTCGATGGAGACAGGTCTTTTGTAGATTGATAGATCTGTACCTTATAGACTTGATTATGATTTTAGATTTTCATAATTTAGTCCGAGGAAGGTTGACAAGAGACTAACATCACAAGCTAACATACGATACAATTTCACTTCATGGCATGACAAAAAAACAAAACAAAGAAAGAGCAGAAGTGGAGAGGCATTTCAACTCTATTAAGTTATATGAAACAATATTGCCTATATATTTGTTTGGAGAAAATGCATTTTACTCCCATAAAGTTTTAGGGATTTTTCAATTTGAACTTCAAAGTTTAAAAATTGGCAATGTACCTCCTTAAAGTTTCAAAAAGTTTCAATTTAAACCCTCCGTTAATATTTTCCATCTAAATGGATGGAAGTCGTCCCATGTGCACCTCACGTGACATATTAAGCCATTTTCTTCTAATTTTGCCCTCAATTTTTTTTTTCTTGATTGCAGTACCCGTCATTTCTTTCTTCTTCTTCTTCACGCCTACTCTTTCAACACCCACCTTTCTTTCCACCCTCCTCCTCCTCTTTAGCTCAAAATACAGTACCACTCCACCCTGAAGCTCCCAAGGAGACCGCCATTATATCACCAACATGGCAAAACTGGGGGTAGAGGTTCATGATGCAAGTGACTTGATGCCTAAAGATGGCCAAGGCTCCGCCAGCCCCTTTGTGGAAATAGATTTGGATGAGTAGAAACAATGCACGCAAACCAAGCAGAAAGATCTCAACCCTTACTGGAACGAGAAGCTGGTCTTCAATCTCAACGATCGCGGGGAACTCCACCACAAGACCATCGAGGTGGTGGTATACAACGACCGGAAGGAATGTTAAAAAGCCAAATGGATACAAAGACTGATAGGACGGAGTATAACATATAATTAACTTATTTCATTTCCGATGAAAATTTAAAAGAATAAACTTATTTTATCACCAAGTTGAGAACATTTTAATTGGAAAGCATGTGAAGGAGCCTCCTAAAATCACTAAAAAAATGAAAAATTAGAAAAGAAGGGAGAATATATAGGTGGAAGACTCTTTACTCAAATTTCAATACCTTACTATGGTAACTAACACCATGCTACAATAATAAAACAAGTAAAGACATTACTTCCATGCAGGTAGAGGCTAACAGTGAGCTTGAACAAATCCATTATCAAAACATATTGTCTCCTATGATCAATAATAATAATTAATTAGCTCCAAATTCTTTACCCTCTAACTTGTTGAAGTAAAAGAAGTGCAATCACAGAGTATGAAATGGAACCCACACTCCTCTGTTCTACCCTGTTTTTGCAACCAAAAGCAGAGTGATTCTTTGTCATCAATGGATCATGTGCTAGGAACTATCGGGTGTCATTATTGACATGCTTGAAAAAGATTATTAGTTTTCAGGTAAAATAATGTTGTTGGTATGAATGTGATCTTCTTGGACCATGTGCTTGGACTTGAAACTTTATCCCTTAGAACCAGATCATCAAGAAGAAAGCATTGGTCCACTGACCTGCAAACTACGCCGCCAAGGCAAGGAGCAGGACAGCCGCATGTGTCGTTGCAAATAGTAGAACCTCGTCCCTTTGTATCCATTTTCAGCACCTCAAAACTGGAGGATTTGCTTTCCACAAGCGAACATAATGTTTCTTTCTTAAGTATGTTTCCTTCCAGGCCTTGTATAGCTGCCAAGTACTAGAGTCCTACATGTGGCATGGTAATCCACCGTTGTCTAATGTGGCAAGAGGTTTTGATATGTCTTTCTTCCCTTGCTGCCTAAAGGTAGAGGCGGTTAGTCCGCATGTAGTGGGAGCATGGCAATTTACGTGGCTTTCCATGTTATAATTATGAGGTTCTTCAAAAGAGAGTGTGAGCTTTGTACATATCCCAAGATAAAATGATGACGTAAAAGAAAAAGACAGTGGTTAAGAAGGGAAACCTGTTTTTCATTATTGCTGCTTTGCTTGCAGAGAGAGAGAATGTGAGGTAAAGGAAGTGATTGTTACAGTGAATGAGCAGCAATGGGGATTGGTTTGGTTGGGGTTGGGAGGAAGGTATTTATGAGAGAGACTTGGGAACATAACTTTCTTCTTATTGTCGTGCATCAGGTATGTAGGTGTTGTAGCGAAGAAGAGAAGGTGCAGTACGTGAGTGCAGAAGAAAAGCCTTTGAGGGTAATCTCGTAATTTTGATATATAGATTGAGGGCAAAATTGGAAGAAAATGGCTTAATATGTCACGTAAGACGCATGTGGGATGACTTCCATCTATTTAGAAGGAAAATATTAACAGAGAGTTTAAATTGAAACTTTTTAAAACTTCAAGGGGGTATATTGCCAATTTTTAAACTTTGGGGTTCACATTGAAAAACTCCTGAAACTTAGAGGGGTAAAATGCATTTTCCCCTATTTGTTTGTAGAGAGATAATGAGTACGAAACTAAACCCTAAAACAACTAAGAAAAGGAAATAGAGTAAACGCTACAACAAAATATAACTATAGAATATTCTAACAACTATAAATCCCGCATTCTATTTTCAACAATAGTCATCTAATGCTAGTCTTTAGGATATTATCATCACAAGTACGTATTATATTAGCAATTTTCACTGTTCAACTTTTTGCCAACATTGAAAAAACCATCAACTCCTGTAAGCATGGTTTGAAGTATTTTCCTTTTATTTTGTTTCTCATTATCTCTTTGTATGATAGGTTATTGGAAGCGAAAGAATCCCAACGTTGAAGTGCGTAAAGTTCGTTTGAGTTGGTTGCCTTGCACTAACTTAATCTGTCAGGAGAGATGCTTGAAAATATTACCAAAAACGCTATATTATGGTAGATCATTCCACGAGCGTCTCACGTGGGATTTTGATGCCCTTTATTCCAATTTTGCCCTCATTAAAACCTATGAAATTTAGGGTAATTACGTAAGTTCATAGGTTTTAATGAGGGCAAAATTGGAATAGTGGGCATCAAAATCCCACGTGAGATGCATGTGGAATGATTTTCGTCTAATTAGACGAAAATTAGTAACGGAGAGTCTAAATTGAAAATTTTTGAAACACTAGGAGCTACATTGCCAATTTTTAAACATTTTGGTTTGAATTGAAAAATTCCTAAAACTTCTAGGAGCAAAGTGAATTTAACCCCAAATCAATCTATGAATTAGATGGAGTGCCTTTGATTTTGCTATTTCAATTCTATTAGTCTTTGAAGACAAAATTTATAATTTAGGATTTTTGTTACGTTAGTTAGTGTCTAATAGACATCTATTTATACATACGTAAAGATTAAATCTATTTGGTTTATAATAAATTTCAATAATTTATATCGATTTTTTTTTTTCTTGAAAAAAATTCTATATCGATTTTAAGGTTAATTAAAAGTCATCATAGGGAGTAAAACCTCCATATCCTACGGAAATGTGTTGAGTTTTTCTTTAATGTGGATAATTTGGTCATACGAGTATAAGTTGTCACACATTTACATCAATTATCAACTTGCAAAACAAACTTTTGGAGTTGAACATCTTAATTGGTTTCCAAACTCAATTTTCCACATCACATGCCAACAATTGCGTCTATAAGGAAGGTGAACATAAAATAGACATCAAACAAATAAATATATTTAAGTTGTAAAAACAAATAAGTATAATTAAGTTGCAAAAGTGATGATGTCAATTAATGCCTTAACAAGTGATCGAAGGGTTCACAATAACTTTAGGATGGAGTGAAAAGTTAAAATGAATTTTTTTTTAAAAAAAAGGAAAGAAAAAGAGTAGCTTCATCGGCATCACACATGGACTTGAGCCAGACATGGTTCACGCCTTTAAAAACAACTCTGATGAAGTCCCTCACAACCACCAAATGCCTCCCGGGATCTATCGTCAACTCAACTATGTATATCAGTATAGGTCTACATATAGAGGAAGAAGAATACAAAAGTAAATCTGACGATTTAGTGAGTAAAAATGCACATGACGTACATCTGATTGAGGACAATGTTAGGTGCTCTCCTAGTGTTCTCATAATTCTAAGTGGATATTATTTCATTAAACAAAAAAGAAAGTTGCTCTTATTTCTATCACTTGGTATTTATAAAATAATATCCACTTATGACTAGGAGGATACTAGGAGAACACCAGGAGAGCACTTAGCATTTCTCTGTGATTAAATGAGGAACTAGGTTGTTTATAAATCATATTCAGCATTATGTGGTTACAGTTATCACATGATCATGAATGCAATATAGATATAGTACATGTTGTAATGTGAGAATTATATCATAGTTCAACTCCATATGTTCTACCCAAGATATTAGCAACACTCAGTAGGGTTGGCACTGTCCCAAATAACTTATAATACAATACCGATACCCTGGATATTGCACGCTACCGTCCATAAAACTAGCAGCCCAACTATTGCTCTACCCAACTTATGTCATAGTTCAACTCCATATGTTCTACCCAAGATATTACCAACTCTCAATAGGGTTGGCGCTGTCCCAAATAACTTTTAATACAATACTGATGCCCTAGATATTGCACGCTACCGTCCATAAAACTAGCAGCCCAACTAAGTCCGACCTTAGGTGGCCCACGCTGCTAATGATGAATATCCTATAGTAACCCGCCAATCAAATATGGTTGTGCCAGTCACTAATAACCATTGGATCCAAAACCCTTATAAACACACATATTAGATCATGGGGTTAATTTGTATAGTAAGCCCATGATTGTTATCCCGCACGTATCGAGGTACCATGTCATACGATGCAATTAATCTTGTCCATCTTTTACATGCATACTCTTACAAATCTCTAATTTTTGTTATCTTGCTTAATTAGCATACGTTATTACAGAATAGAGGTCACAGTAATCTAAAATGTATATCATGAGAATTTTAAAGATGCGTGTTTGGTACATATAAAATAATCATGCTATGCAAGAAAAATAACAATAAGTATTCGTGTGAGTTTGTACTCATTTGGGTCGTATCGCTCCTCCACAAATTCCTCCAAAGGTTCCACACCTTCGTAATTTGAGAAAAGACCTATCACTAGTTCTAAACTGAAGCTAAAATAAATCCTAGACCTCGAAAGTTTGGATAGACAGGCTCGAATGTTTGGTCACAAGAGAGTTCCGAACATTAAGTACTTGGCATGAAACCCATATCGAACCAAAAGGCCACTAAACAACTTCTAAGCAAGTTCTAAGGCCTTAACATGATTCTAATAGATTCCTAAACCAAAATAACACCTCCTGGAGCAAAAAACCATGTCTAACATCATCAAAACGTTAACCCATTGTTAAAGGAAGATTTATGCCAACAAAATAGCTACAAGCTCAAAACTTCCAAACTAAACTATGAAAAGCACTTAAACATTATAACAACTAGGTAAGAAACAAGCTAGGCTAAGAAAATTACCCCCTTGAAGAAAAACACCCAATAAATCTCTTCTCTTTCAAAACTCTCACAAACACACTCAAACAGAGGTTTCACCGGACCACAGAAGTGGAATGGCGCTTAGAGGGTTGAGGAGGGAGTATTTATAGGGTAGACAAAACTGAAGATGCTGCTTTCTCAGTTTTGCAAACAGTCGAACATTCAGTGGTTTACGGTCAAACGTTTGGTGTACTATAACTCAACGATTCTAGGGTTGAAGGTCAAACGTTCGGCGGTCCCATGTCAAATGTTCGATTGTCACCTGTCAAACGTTTGGCCAGAGCTAAAAGTTCAAAATTCTAATTTCTAATGAACCGTAACAAACGTAGTAACCCATTATCTTAACCTTTCCACGTAAACTAATTACAACCTACTAATTACTCGGGGTACTACACCCGTTTAATTAATGACTTAACAAGTAGCCAAAGGGTTTACAATAACTATAGGATGAAGTGGAAAGTTAAAATGCATTTTTTTTAAAAGGAAAGAAAAAAGTGAAATGGAGCAACTTTTTCTATAAATACCTCCACATCTCAATCTCATTAATTATCATATGTCAGCATAAAAAGAAACTTCCTATAGCATTTCTCATGCATTTCTAGCTCATATGCATATCTAAAACTGGTTAATTACTCATGAAGATGTTTGTGCTGGTTGTTTTTTTTCGCATGTAATACTAGTTTTACGTATAAATAAAGTTGCTTGTGCGACATGTTGTCACTTGTTCTAGACGTAATAAAAGTTCCAGGTATGTCTACATACCTAAAGTTTGTCGTGCTTGTCAATTGTTTCTTTTATATATATTACCTAACAATAGTCAATATATATTGAATAGTAAAAATGAATAATATCAATACTTAATCATATAATAGGATCATATGATCATATAATCATTATATGATCTAAATATTATCATTAGATAAAACTTAGGATAATTATGACTCAAACACAAATATGCTCACAAGTTGTATGTTTTCAAGTGGTGCTTTATGGTTAAAGTGAATGCGCTGAAGTGGGAGTATTGTCATTATTAGGTGAATTGGAAATGATTGTCGGCAAACATTGTTTCCCGATCAAATATTTTTTATCCTTGGGACGGTCCTTCAAAATCATGGTTTTGTTATTGGAGTGTTGACATAGATGCTTTCGTGACAAATGAGACAAATGTGGCAGATGTGAAACTGTTAACTTTGACGGTAAACGAATGAATCTATTTGAAACTTGGGTATAGTAAGACCAAAAGACCTTATTCTTGAAATTGAAAACTTAAAGGCTAAATCCAAATCACATAAAAACTTAAAGGACTAAATATAATTTTTCCCAAAAAAAATTTATTCGTTTTGTAAAAAATTAAGAAATGTTTAATAAAATATAGAAATCCGTAATTTCTAAACAGCAAGTAGACTTTGTAAAATTCAACTTGGATCCATTTATTGTGAGAACTTAGATGAATTTTTCTGACTTGATAAAATTCAAGGACAACCTAAACTAACACGAATTTAGTAGACCTGCTGCAATATTCTTCAATTTATTAACCGGTCCGTTTAACCCAATCGAACTATAAGGCATTGGTAGTGAATTAACTTCACAAAAATTGAATTAACCTAAACCTCATTAATAAATTAATCAAGTACAAATTTGAAGGCTTTCCAAACTCATACTTGAATCGACCTAAATTGAACCTAATATGTTAGAAATTAGAGATAGAAAACAAAGAAGGTAAATAAAAGAACTTTATTCATTGAATGAATTTTGTACATGCTTTGATCGTTTGCAATGTGTCTTATTTAGACACAGAATCCAGGAAACATTTACCACCAATTCACAATTATATTAAAGATGATTGATGTTGTACATGGAAAGGGTCGGCTTGCTCTTCACATATGATGTTCTATATGGCAACAACCATATTTCTGCTCATGTTTCTTATTTGCTTGTTCTTCACCTCCACTTCTTTCCTTAACACTAAGAGTGGGTATCGGTTTGGTCGGCGTCGGTAGGGGCATTTTCACCTACCGAACCGCGGAAGTCGTTTAAGTTGGTTAATTAATCGACAATGGATATTTTTGACTTTGGGTTAATCAGTTAGTTGGTTAAGTTGGTTAACTGTTGGTTACTATTTTTCATATTAGGATTTATCTACTTCCTTGTAACTACATAATTAGTAAAGAATATGCTTTATAAATGAACAGAAAAAATAAAGTCATGGAACACAGACCAAAAGGACAACAACGAATCAACAGGACAAAAAATGAATCTCACTTTTAGGAAAGGCTCTTCTTCGAGTTCAAGTGTTAATGCCCAGAAGACCCTTATAATTTCCTGAAGGAAACTAAAGGGAAGTTGTACGGTCTTCAAGCCCCACACTCGATTCTCGAGATTCATGGGCCGTACAAAATAGCACACAATTATGTGTTTCATAAGTGAACAAAACATATTGAAAGAGCCTTACATAAGGAAACCTATCGTTAAAATTCAAATTTCACTAGAAAAATTGATTAAATCAGTTAACTGACGAAAGAAAAAATTCTACTGCCTACCGAACAGAACCAAGGTCCAAAAAATATTTTTATTCCGCCTATTGACGGCCAAAAGTTGGTTGCCAATCAGTGATGGTTCGGTGATAGTCGGTAAGTGGTAAACAGTTAATTTGTCTACCCCTACTTAAGTTAATTTGCCCACCCCTACTTAAGACTCTCCATCAAGTTAGGGTGGATATTTTTTTTTTTTGAGAGAAAGATCACGTTCTGTTATTAGAAATCACCATCATAATAGGAATACAATGCACTCCTACAAGACATTAATCGTAAATACATGCTTCAACCCCATCCCGTCCCACAACCTCATATTTCTCCCAGATGGATTGCAGGCAGTGGTGTGCGCCACCCGAAGGCTACCCAACACCTCTGCCCCCATAAGGTTCTTCGAAATCTGAGGGGGACTCTGTTTGTCTACTAGTAGCTGCAGTAAAATCCAGCAATGCTTCCTTAGCCTGGTGGACCAAAATGTTCGGATGGAGAAAAGTGCCGCCAAAGACGAAATCATTTCTCCTGTGCCACAACCTCCGTGCAATCCCCGCAAATAATCGAAGGTCCTCTGCATTGCAGCTCTCAAAGAGTTCCTCCATCACCCTCTCAAACGTTGGTCCCCTAATGGAACTCTTTTGAAGTTTTTTTAGACTTACGCTCCAAGCATCCCGAGCAGACGGGCAATCCCACAAGATGTGGAAATTTGTCTCCTCCTCTCGACCACAAACAGGGCACAGGTCGTCCAAAACTATCTTCCTGCGACAGAGATTAGCTTTGGTTGGAAGGATCTCGTGCCACGCTCGCCAGAGGAAGTTCTTTTCTGGATTGGGGATTTTAAGACCC
>NC_081547.1:22460351-22481451 GCF_901000735.1 Corylus avellana
AAAAAAAAAAAAAAAAAAGAGAGAGAGAGAGAGAGTGAGAAGAAAATCAGAGAGAAACGGCAGAGAGAATCAAAAGAAAAAAAAATTGAGAAACGGTATAGAGAAGGATGACGACACAGAAAAAAAAAATCGTTTGAACATGCAAAAAAACTGTACCAGAAGAATCAGAGAGAAAAGAAAAAGAGAGATAGAGAAAGAGAAAACAAAATATAGAGACGGAAAAAAGAGAAACAGAGAGATAGAGAAAGAGAGAGAGAACAAAATATAAAAGAATCAGAGAGAGAGAACGAAATTTGATCCCACAAGTGGGGTTTTTTGTGGCAATTTACACAATTAATTTAATCCAACAGGAAATGATTATCTAAGCCACTCATTTTTAAGTGACTTAGCCAACCCTGTGTGTCTGAAATTAGTAGTCCCATGAGAATAGACTATTCTCAGGAATAGAGTGTTACAAAACAAAGGACTAGTTATACCTAGTGTTAACTAGTCCAATCCAAGAGTCTATTTTGCAAATCAAACGGGACCTTTGAGTTCTGGTTTATAAAGCTTCTTATATATATATAAAAGGATATTTTATGCCTTTTATCAGTATCTTAACATCATTTTATGTGTTTTATTTTCTTGACCATTTTAGCAACAAACCAAGTTTAAGAAGTAAAAAAAATTCATGAATCATTACTAATAATTGCATTAATAAATATGGTAATTGTGCTAATAACCAACCATCAACTGGTCAGCTTATAGCTCACAACTTCTTAATAAGGAGATTGACACCATTTTCAGGCTCTATAACCAACCTCATTGCCGGGGAATGCCTATATTTTGGTGACAAGGAGAATGAGAAGTTGGAGACAATTAAAGCTAAAAGAATTTTGAGCTCTACCATGGCAAAGTTCTGCCCCAAACACGTACGCGGACCAACTCCAAAAGGCATGTAGACATAAGGAAGCTTGCATGCACCACTAACCCCATTGGCAAACCTCTCAGGGTTAAACTCCTTGGCTTCAGGTCCCCAAATATCAGGGTCTTGGTGCAAGGTTACCAACAAGATCCAAACATTGACACCTTTAGGCACCTGAATATCTCCGAATTTCATGTCTTTCATTGCCTCCCTCGACACTATTGGCACCGGAGGGTAAAGTCTCAATGATTCATGAATTACCATTGTCAACTGTCAATGATTAAAACGATTAGAATATAAATTGAATAATTAAATTCATTTTTTCATATTAGTTTAAACTTTTGGGTTAAATGTCAATGTCTTGAATCCACGTGTTGGGCATCGCTTACTATTTTCATCTTGCGAACCGTGTCAACATTAGGCATTTGACCTCCGCAAACTTGGAGCACCTCAGCACGAACTCTGGCTTGCCATTCAGGATTTGAGGCCAACAACATCAGTGTCCACGTTGCAGAGACAGCAGTAGTCTCGTACCCAGCTAAATATATGTTCTTGCAATTGTCTACAATGAATCTTTCTGTCTCTTCTTTGGAAAATCCACTGCTGGTGGCAGCTTCAAGAATCATATGTAACAAATCATAATTCCCTGATGTTGCTTCCTTTCTTTCCTTCGCTACGTCGAGAATCAAAGTGCGAACATCTTTTTCCAGCTTCCATGTTTCTCTATTACTCTTTGTTGGAAAATGTCTGATTGATTGCAACACAAGCAACCACTTTTTATCAAAAAACAACCTTTTTATGTGATGCTAGACATAAAGTGATTTTGGGTAGGGAAAAGATGAAACCTCATTCCAGGAATGCCATTGGATAAAATCTTGTTAGACATATGCTCTTGAAGTGCTCTAAGCTTTAAAAATATCTCCTCCCCTTCGGAATAGTTGCTCCCAAAACAGGCTCTTGAAATTACATCCCCGGAAAAGCTTCTCATATATTCATCAATGTGTACATCTGCAACCCCGCCCTCACTTTCTATCCTCCATGAGTTCACCAATGCCATCGAGGAATCTACCATTATCTTCATCATGCCCTACACAAGGTATAAAGGAGTCTTCTAAGATATTCTCGTAAACGAATTTTATAAACAATTGTGATCTCTCCTACCTGAAAGTAGCTAAGTTCGATTTGAAGCGTACCTTAACCTTGTCCATGTATAGTTCAGGAGCAAGGATCTTCCTCTGGTGAGCCCATGTTGCTCCATTTGAAGTCAGGATCCCTTGACCAAGCAGAGGACCACGCTCTTTGGATTGATACGAAGGCTTTCCAAAGTCTAAGGAAGTGCATATGCTTATTTCCTTCACCACCTCAAGATCGTTCATGTGCAGTATTTGTATGTTGCCAAGGGAGAACATAAATGTTGAACCTGTATACATTATTATAAACAAACCATTCAGAATATTCAAAAATATATGAGATCTGAAGCAATTTATTACTTATTACCATATGATTTTCTCCATTCGTCGAAGAATGGAAAGATTGCAGAAGAGCAATTGTGGGTTATTACTTGCTCTCCTTTTTGTTGAGCCTTTGAGGGTGAGGATTTCATCTTCTTCATGTCACCAATATTTCCAAGCAAAAAAGAGGGTGGAGGGCCTCTGATCCCCTGTTTTCTCAGAATTTCTCGAAGCCTTTTTGGCTTCAATATTAGACCTTCACACATCTTCATAAGCGTGGTAACCAACCCAAGCAAGGCGATTGTGATGATGATCTTAGAAAGAAGCAATAGCTGCTCCATGGCTTTTAGTCTCTAGATCTCTTTTTGTTCCAAAACTGGCTTCTCTTCTTGATAAGCATTTTGGATTGCATGGTTCTGTATATAATGAAGCTTTGACTCTGTCGTACGTACCTTCTAGATATGTTATAATGTGTGGTTGTAATTTCTTTTTTTTTTTTTCAGGGTGGTGTAAAATGAAGATTAATCCATCCCTCCAAAATTACCCCCACAAACTTTAGCTTGTGCATCCTCTTTCTAAAATAGACTTGAGCTATAGTATCTCTTCAAATAAATAAATAATGAATAGAAAATTATTAAGCAGATTTTCTTAAAAAAAAAATAAATAAATAAAAGAGAAAAAAAGGAAGAGTAATACTATGGACCATTTTTTTTATCTTCTTTTTATCTTCTTTAAGCTGATGTGGCTTTCAAAATCACATTTGAATCAAAATTCAAGTATGATTTATTTAAAATTTAATGATAATTTTAAAAATTACATCGACCTTAAAAAGATAAAAAGAAAATAAAAAAATTATCTCTCCCATTACTTAAAAAAAAAATACATAAGTTAAAGTTCTTGTCTAAAAAGTGTTTTATATAACAAGAAAACAAGTTGTTGGATAAGATTCGTTTACCCAATATTAGTTAAATATATACAATATAAAAGTTTTAAAACTTCTATTGATTAGATTAGACAACACACGTCGCCAAGGGCAGCTCAATACATCATCAAAGGCAAAATGCTCCACTAGATGTCAAACCCAAAAAAAAAAAAAAAAAATTAGACAACACACTATCCTATTTGTATCAAAACGTGTCATTTGGGTTAGTATTTCTTAAAAGATATATATATTTTTTTCTCTACAATGTTTTTTTGTTTTTCTTCAGCAATAACAAGAAAATTGGGTATGAAGAGAAATTGCACTTTGGAACTGAATTGGAGAGAATGGTTCATAATTAAGCGAAACTCACAAAAACTACTCCATCCGGGCAATTATTGACCGGAGGAGGACCCGTAATGCTTAAGAATTCATCCATTCTTGCTCCTTGGCAAATGTGGGACAAGCTCTTTTTTTTTTTTTTTTTTTTGGCTATGCAATTCTAAGAGAATTGGGTAAGGAAAAATGACACTAGCGGAACTGAACATAAACGAATGATTTATAATTTTGCAGAATTTACAAAATTACTACATTTAAGCAATGATCTGGTAAACCTTGGAATTACAAAACCCTCTTAAGACATGAATTGGTAGATCTTTGAATTAGGTTTCCAACGCTATCAAACTGGTTCCAATCCAATGTCAGGAAACTTGATATATGATTTTTTTTTTTTTTATTAAAGCTTGTTTAGTGTGAATTCCACCCTACACCAGATATGGAGCGGAAAAAGAGACCATTTATATTTTTGTGTTTTTGTGTAGTTACAGTAAAAGAATTTAGTTGTCTATTACAGCTTTGTGAACTGGAAAATTATCATGTTTGCTGGGATTATGTCATGGCGTTGGGGATTCAGCAATATTGGAGAAACAAGGATTTTAAAGCCCATGTGTTCAGGTTGGCTCTTGGAGCTACACTGTATCACACTTAGGGCTGTTAAGTGAGCGAAGCGTCTCGCGAGCAAGCTCGGGCTCGGCTCGCATAAGCTCAGCTCATGCTCGACTCGAATATTAAATGAAGCGCTTCGTGAACACAAATCCTGGCTCGAATATTAAACGAAGCAAGTTCGGCTCGACTCGGCTAAGCTCGTGAACAGCTCATGAGCTCGGCTCATATAAGGCTCGCCTCGCTTATTAGGCTCGGCTCGTATATTTTTTATCAAGTAACAAATAACAATATATAATCAACATTACTCATTTACTCAATAATAACAAATATATTATATACCTTTGTTTTTGTTAAAAAAAAAAAATTATTTATGCATATGTGTGTATATATATTATATATATAATATATGTATATATTAATATAAAAACATATAAGATATATATATATATATATATATTATCATTAATAACTATTTTTTAAAATTTTAGTTGATTATGTTAGTTGATTATGTATGGAATTCTGAGGTGGAGATTAATATGTTATATTTGTTTAATGTTCTTTAACATTTTAGTTGATTCTGTATGGATGATTGTAATGTTGAGATGAATTTGTTATGTTTGTTTAATGTTCTTTAGCATTTTAGTTGATTTTGTTAGTTTTAATTGTAAGGTTGACATTAATATGTTATGTTTGTTAATGTTCTTTAGTATTTTAAGGTGCAAAATATTCTGTATGGATGATTTTTGTAATCTAATACACTTAAATTACCAAAAAAACAAAAAAACAGTCAAGCTCAAGCAAAATTGACGAGCTCGAGCTCGAGCTCGAACAAGGTTCCAACCCTGTCGAGCCGAGCTCGAGCAGCAAAATTGGGCTCGAGTCGAGCTCGAGCCTGGCCCAAAAATAAATGAGCCGAGCTTGGACAGCCCAAGCTCGGCTCATTTACACCCCTAGGCATAACTATAGAATATTCTAACATCCAAACAGAAAAAGGGATTTTTTTTTTTTTTGGCTGGCCAGACTGGATTTGGCACGGACAACAATAAAATCTGAGTGAGACCCATTTTGCCCACATTTTAGAAACCTTGGACCGGGCACAGGTCGGGGCGAGGCGGGTATCCGCCTTTTCCCCAACCCGCCACCCGAGCACAGACAACAATACCCGTGCGGGTTCGGGTATTGCGGGGTTAGGCGGATCGGGGCAGGTATTGCGGGTTGTGCGGGTTGTTTTCCAGATCGTCTTTCTTCTCCTCCATTTTCATCAGATCCTCTCAAAACCCCGAGAAACAAACACCACCTACATCAAACGATTCAAACCTATAAACACAGAACCCCAAGAAACAAACAAATATACACAACCTTGCATCAAACCTATAAACAATGAAAAAGAAAACCAAATAATGATTCATGAAAGAGGTCTAGAGAGAGAAAAAAAAACCTGGATCTACAAGATCGCGGTCTGTGGAGGTGGGAGCAGCGCAACAGCAGTGATCTAAGGAGGTGGAGCGGCGATGTAGACTAGAGAGACAAGCAGACGAGAGGCAGAGAGAGAGAACACACCGGAGAGAGAGCAAGGGAGACGAGAGAGCGAGAGGGAGAGAAAAAGGGGGAGGCGGCGCTGAAGAAAAGAGAGAGAGGCTGTAGGGTTAGGGTTTTTTAGCTTTTATACTTAGGCTGACGGGTCGGGGCGGGTTGGGTACCAAAACTTAAAACCCGCAACCCGACCCGCACCGCACGGGTTGAAAGAATCATACCCGAACCCGCAAAAAAACACAAGAAACCCGAGCGGGGCGGGGCGGGTTGGGCGGGTTTTTGCCCACCCCTATTGGTCTCTCCAAAGGCTTGGGGGACTCCTACCTAAAGGTAACCAATCTTTAATCTCTTAGTTTTATGCCTATTTTACTGTTTTAAATCACACTTAAAACATGTTTTGGTTGTTTGTTAAGAGAAGTATGCGATTTGTTAAATGCATGGGTTCATTTTATGCAAAAGAATCTTACATGAAACACGAAGATTTCACATTGAACTTTGTATTACAGATTTAATAATGGTTAAGTGCTCATAATATAGTATTTTCATCACATATGTTTAATATTTTAACGATGAATTTATCATATACATATTATAACATTTAAGTGTTTTAAATGGTGTATGAAAATAAACCCAGTTGATCTATACATGAATGGAGTTCATGTTTAGTATTTTAGGACCTCAGTGTTGTATACGAGCGAAGGTTATTGCATGAAAATAGGATTTAAGATGCATTATTAAGGTTTTTAATTCCTGAACGAGGGAACGAATGTTCGATCCTCAAGCACGAACATTCAACCTTCAAAGGATAAATGTTCAACATCGAAGAACGAACATTCAACGATGCCAGAGAATACATAATTAGAGTTTTTAACAATGGATTAGGGTTCTAACCACATGATTAGGGTCTTGCGTGTGTAGATTAGTATTCCAAACATGTGGTGTCTAATATTAGAGTGTGATTTGCAATGACTTGTTGATTGAGATGTCTGGGAATGAGGAACATTGCATGAGGTAAATAAATGCTTATGAAACTGTTTTTATTCTACCATGTGACATGTCAATGAATTTAGTGTGATTTACTTTTAAAAAGGATATGTCTTGAGCCTACTGAGTTTTATAACACTTTTATAATTGCTTCAAACAAATATTTGCTTATATACGATTTACAATAAATGAACAATACTTACATCGTATGACATGACCTTTGGTCATGGGCTACGATTATAGAGGCTTGACCCTATGTTCAAAGGTATTTACTTTTATTGTTTGACTTTGGGTCCAATGGTTAACCCATTGGTGTTTGGCAGCAAGTGAGGGTGCGTCTAGTGCGGGAACATTGGTGGCGCCTGACTGTGCGTGCGGCATCCAATTCGATGGAGACAGGTCTTTTGTAGATTGATAGATCTGTACCTTATAGACTTGATTATGATTTTAGATTTTCATAATTTAGTCCGAGGAAGGTTGACAAGAGACTAACATCACAAGCTAACATACGATACAATTTCACTTCATGGCATGACAAAAAAACAAAACAAAGAAAGAGCAGAAGTGGAGAGGCATTTCAACTCTATTAAGTTATATGAAACAATATTGCCTATATATTTGTTTGGAGAAAATGCATTTTACTCCCATAAAGTTTTAGGGATTTTTCAATTTGAACTTCAAAGTTTAAAAATTGGCAATGTACCTCCTTAAAGTTTCAAAAAGTTTCAATTTAAACCCTCCGTTAATATTTTCCATCTAAATGGATGGAAGTCGTCCCATGTGCACCTCACGTGACATATTAAGCCATTTTCTTCTAATTTTGCCCTCAATTTTTTTTTTCTTGATTGCAGTACCCGTCATTTCTTTCTTCTTCTTCTTCACGCCTACTCTTTCAACACCCACCTTTCTTTCCACCCTCCTCCTCCTCTTTAGCTCAAAATACAGTACCACTCCACCCTGAAGCTCCCAAGGAGACCGCCATTATATCACCAACATGGCAAAACTGGGGGTAGAGGTTCATGATGCAAGTGACTTGATGCCTAAAGATGGCCAAGGCTCCGCCAGCCCCTTTGTGGAAATAGATTTGGATGAGTAGAAACAATGCACGCAAACCAAGCAGAAAGATCTCAACCCTTACTGGAACGAGAAGCTGGTCTTCAATCTCAACGATCGCGGGGAACTCCACCACAAGACCATCGAGGTGGTGGTATACAACGACCGGAAGGAATGTTAAAAAGCCAAATGGATACAAAGACTGATAGGACGGAGTATAACATATAATTAACTTATTTCATTTCCGATGAAAATTTAAAAGAATAAACTTATTTTATCACCAAGTTGAGAACATTTTAATTGGAAAGCATGTGAAGGAGCCTCCTAAAATCACTAAAAAAATGAAAAATTAGAAAAGAAGGGAGAATATATAGGTGGAAGACTCTTTACTCAAATTTCAATACCTTACTATGGTAACTAACACCATGCTACAATAATAAAACAAGTAAAGACATTACTTCCATGCAGGTAGAGGCTAACAGTGAGCTTGAACAAATCCATTATCAAAACATATTGTCTCCTATGATCAATAATAATAATTAATTAGCTCCAAATTCTTTACCCTCTAACTTGTTGAAGTAAAAGAAGTGCAATCACAGAGTATGAAATGGAACCCACACTCCTCTGTTCTACCCTGTTTTTGCAACCAAAAGCAGAGTGATTCTTTGTCATCAATGGATCATGTGCTAGGAACTATCGGGTGTCATTATTTACATGCCTGAAAAAGATTATTAGTTTTCAGGTAAAATAATGTTGTTGGTATGAATGTGATCTTCTTGGACCATGTGCTTGGACTTGAAACTTTATCCCTTAGAACCAGATCATCAAGAAGAAAGCATTGGTCCACTGACCTGCAAACTACGCCGCCAAGGCAAGGAGCAGGACAGCCGCATGTGTCGTTGCAAATAGTAGAACCTCGTCCCTTTGTATCCATTTTCAGCACCTCAAAACTGGAGGATTTGCTTTCCACAAGCGAACATAATGTTTCTTTCTTAAGTATGTTTCCTTCCAGGCCTTGTATAGCTGCCAAGTACTAGAGTCCTACATGTGGCATGGTAATCCACCGTTGTCTAATGTGGCAAGAGGTTTTGATATGTCTTTCTTCCCTTGCTGCCTAAAGGTAGAGGCGGTTAGTCCGCATGTAGTGGGAGCATGGCAATTTACGTGGCTTTCCATGTTATAATTATGAGGTTCTTCAAAAGAGAGTGTGAGCTTTGTACATATCCCAAGATAAAATGATGACGTAAAAGAAAAAGACAGTGGTTAAGAAGGGAAACCTGTTTTTCATTATTGCTGCTTTGCTTGCAGAGAGAGAGAATGTGAGGTAAAGGAAGTGATTGTTACAGTGAATGAGCAGCAATGGGGATTGGTTTGGTTGGGGTTGGGAGGAAGGTATTTATGAGAGAGACTTGGGAACATAACTTTCTTCTTATTGTCGTGCATCAGGTATGTAGGTGTTGTAGCGAAGAAGAGAAGGTGCAGTACGTGAGTGCAGAAGAAAAGCCTTTGAGGGTAATCTCGTAATTTTGATATATAGATTGAGGGCAAAATTGGAAGAAAATGGCTTAATATGTCACGTAAGACGCATGTGGGATGACTTCCATCTATTTAGAAGGAAAATATTAACAGAGAGTTTAAATTGAAACTTTTTAAAACTTCAAGGGGGTATATTGCCAATTTTTAAACTTTGGGGTTCACATTGAAAAACTCCTGAAACTTAGAGGGGTAAAATGCATTTTCCCCTATTTGTTTGTAGAGAGATAATGAGTACGAAACTAAACCCTAAAACAACTAAGAAAAGGAAATAGAGTAAACGCTACAACAAAATATAACTATAGAATATTCTAACAACTATAAATCCCGCATTCTATTTTCAACAATAGTCATCTAATGCTAGTCTTTAGGATATTATCATCACAAGTACGTATTATATTAGCAATTTTCACTGTTCAACTTTTTGCCAACATTGAAAAAACCATCAACTCCTGTAAGCATGGTTTGAAGTATTTTCCTTTTATTTTGTTTCTCATTATCTCTTTGTATGATAGGTTATTGGAAGCGAAAGAATCCCAACGTTGAAGTGCGTAAAGTTCGTTTGAGTTGGTTGCCTTGCACTAACTTAATCTGTCAGGAGAGATGCTTGAAAATATTACCAAAAACGCTATATTATGGTAGATCATTCCACGAGCGTCTCACGTGGGATTTTGATGCCCTTTATTCCAATTTTGCCCTCATTAAAACCTATGAAATTTAGGGTAATTACGTAAGTTCATAGGTTTTAATGAGGGCAAAATTGGAATAGTGGGCATCAAAATCCCACGTGAGATGCATGTGGAATGATTTTCGTCTAATTAGACGAAAATTAGTAACGGAGAGTCTAAATTGAAAATTTTTGAAACACTAGGAGCTACATTGCCAATTTTTAAACATTTTGGTTTGAATTGAAAAATTCCTAAAACTTCTAGGAGCAAAGTGAATTTAACCCCAAATCAATCTATGAATTAGATGGAGTGCCTTTGATTTTGCTATTTCAATTCTATTAGTCTTTGAAGACAAAATTTATAATTTAGGATTTTTGTTACGTTAGTTAGTGTCTAATAGACATCTATTTATACATACGTAAAGATTAAATCTATTTGGTTTATAATAAATTTCAATAATTTATATCGATTTTTTTTTTTCTTGAAAAAAATTCTATATCGATTTTAAGGTTAATTAAAAGTCATCATAGGGAGTAAAACCTCCATATCCTACGGAAATGTGTTGAGTTTTTCTTTAATGTGGATAATTTGGTCATACGAGTATAAGTTGTCACACATTTACATCAATTATCAACTTGCAAAACAAACTTTTGGAGTTGAACATCTTAATTGGTTTCCAAACTCAATTTTCCACATCACATGCCAACAATTGCGTCTATAAGGAAGGTGAACATAAAATAGACATCAAACAAATAAATATATTTAAGTTGTAAAAACAAATAAGTATAATTAAGTTGCAAAAGTGATGATGTCAATTAATGCCTTAACAAGTGATCGAAGGGTTCACAATAACTTTAGGATGGAGTGAAAAGTTAAAATGAATTTTTTTTTAAAAAAAAGGAAAGAAAAAGAGTAGCTTCATCGGCATCACACATGGACTTGAGCCAGACATGGTTCACGCCTTTAAAAACAACTCTGATGAAGTCCCTCACAACCACCAAATGCCTCCCGGGATCTATCGTCAACTCAACTATGTATATCAGTATAGGTCTACATATAGAGGAAGAAGAATACAAAAGTAAATCTGACGATTTAGTGAGTAAAAATGCACATGACGTACATCTGATTGAGGACAATGTTAGGTGCTCTCCTAGTGTTCTCATAATTCTAAGTGGATATTATTTCATTAAACAAAAAAGAAAGTTGCTCTTATTTCTATCACTTGGTATTTATAAAATAATATCCACTTATGACTAGGAGGATACTAGGAGAACACCAGGAGAGCACTTAGCATTTCTCTGTGATTAAATGAGGAACTAGGTTGTTTATAAATCATATTCAGCATTATGTGGTTACAGTTATCACATGATCATGAATGCAATATAGATATAGTACATGTTGTAATGTGAGAATTATATCATAGTTCAACTCCATATGTTCTACCCAAGATATTAGCAACACTCAGTAGGGTTGGCACTGTCCCAAATAACTTATAATACAATACCGATGCCCTGGATATTGCACGCTACCGTCCATAAAACTAGCAGCCCAACTATTGCTCTACCCAACTTATGTCATAGTTCAACTCCATATGTTCTACCCAAGATATTACCAACTCTCAATAGGGTTGGCGCTGTCCCAAATAACTTTTAATACAATACTGATGCCCTAGATATTGCACGCTACCGTCCATAAAACTAGCAGCCCAACTAAGTCCGACCTTAGGTGGCCCACGCTGCTAATGATGAATATCCTATAGTAACCCGCCAATCAAATATGGTTGTGCCAGTCACTAATAACCATTGGATCCAAAACCCTTATAAACACACATATTAGATCATGGGGTTAATTTGTATAGTAAGCCCATGATTGTTATCCCGCACGTATCGAGGTACCATGTCATACGATGCAATTAATCTTGTCCATCTTTTACATGCATACTCTTACAAATCTCTAATTTTTGTTATCTTGCTTAATTAGCATACGTTATTACAGAATAGAGGTCACAGTAATCTAAAATGTATATCATGAGAATTTTAAAGATGCGTGTTTGGTACATATAAAATAATCATGCTATGCAAGAAAAATAACAATAAGTATTCGTGTGAGTTTGTACTCATTTGGGTCGTATCGCTCCTCCACAAATTCCTCCAAAGGTTCCACACCTTCGTAATTTGAGAAAAGACCTATCACTAGTTCTAAACTGAAGCTAAAATAAATCCTAGACCTCGAAAGTTTGGATAGACAGGCTCGAATGTTTGGTCACAAGAGAGTTCCGAACATTAAGTACTTGGCATGAAACCCATATCGAACCAAAAGGCCACTAAACAACTTCTAAGCAAGTTCTAAGGCCTTAACATGATTCTAATAGATTCCTAAACCAAAATAACACCTCCTGGAGCAAAAAACCATGTCTAACATCATCAAAACGTTAACCCATTGTTAAAGGAAGATTTATGCCAACAAAATAGCTACAAGCTCAAAACTTCCAAACTAAACTATGAAAAGCACTTAAACATTATAACAACTAGGTAAGAAACAAGCTAGGCTAAGAAAATTACCCCCTTGAAGAAAAACACCCAATAAATCTCTTCTCTTTCAAAACTCTCACAAACACACTCAAACAGAGGTTTCACCGGACCACAGAAGTGGAATGGCGCTTAGAGGGTTGAGGAGGGAGTATTTATAGGGTAGACAAAACTGAAGATGCTGCTTTCTCAGTTTTGCAAACAGTCGAACATTCAGTGGTTTACGGTCAAACGTTTGGTGTACTATAACTCAACGATTCTAGGGTTGAAGGTCAAACGTTCGGCGGTCCCATGTCAAATGTTCGATTGTCACCTGTCAAACGTTTGGCCAGAGCTAAAAGTTCAAAATTCTAATTTCTAATGAACCGTAACAAACGTAGTAACCCATTATCTTAACCTTTCCACGTAAACTAATTACAACCTACTAATTACTCGGGGTACTACACCCGTTTAATTAATGACTTAACAAGTAGCCAAAGGGTTTACAATAACTATAGGATGAAGTGGAAAGTTAAAATGCATTTTTTTTAAAAGGAAAGAAAAAAGTGAAATGGAGCAACTTTTTCTATAAATACCTCCACATCTCAATCTCATTAATTATCATATGTCAGCATAAAAAGAAACTTCCTATAGCATTTCTCATGCATTTCTAGCTCATATGCATATCTAAAACTGGTTAATTACTCATGAAGATGTTTGTGCTGGTTGTTTTTTTTCGCATGTAATACTAGTTTTACGTATAAATAAAGTTGCTTGTGCGACATGTTGTCACTTGTTCTAGACGTAATAAAAGTTCCAGGTATGTCTACATACCTAAAGTTTGTCGTGCTTGTCAATTGTTTCTTTTATATATATTACCTAACAATAGTCAATATATATTGAATAGTAAAAATGAATAATATCAATACTTAATCATATAATAGGATCATATGATCATATAATCATTATATGATCTAAATATTATCATTAGATAAAACTTAGGATAATTATGACTCAAACACAAATATGCTCACAAGTTGTATGTTTTCAAGTGGTGCTTTATGGTTAAAGTGAATGCGCTGAAGTGGGAGTATTGTCATTATTAGGTGAATTGGAAATGATTGTCGGCAAACATTGTTTCCCGATCAAATATTTTTTATCCTTGGGACGGTCCTTCAAAATCATGGTTTTGTTATTGGAGTGTTGACATAGATGCTTTCGTGACAAATGAGACAAATGTGGCAGATGTGAAACTGTTAACTTTGACGGTAAACGAATGAATCTATTTGAAACTTGGGTATAGTAAGACCAAAAGACCTTATTCTTGAAATTGAAAACTTAAAGGCTAAATCCAAATCACATAAAAACTTAAAGGACTAAATATAATTTTTCCCAAAAAAAATTTATTCGTTTTGTAAAAAATTAAGAAATGTTTAATAAAATATAGAAATCCGTAATTTCTAAACAGCAAGTAGACTTTGTAAAATTCAACTTGGATCCATTTATTGTGAGAACTTAGATGAATTTTTCTGACTTGATAAAATTCAAGGACAACCTAAACTAACACGAATTTAGTAGACCTGCTGCAATATTCTTCAATTTATTAACCGGTCCGTTTAACCCAATCGAACTATAAGGCATTGGTAGTGAATTAACTTCACAAAAATTGAATTAACCTAAACCTCATTAATAAATTAATCAAGTACAAATTTGAAGGCTTTCCAAACTCATACTTGAATCGACCTAAATTGAACCTAATATGTTAGAAATTAGAGATAGAAAACAAAGAAGGTAAATAAAAGAACTTTATTCATTGAATGAATTTTGTACATGCTTTGATCGTTTGCAATGTGTCTTATTTAGACACAGAATCCAGGAAACATTTACCACCAATTCACAATTATATTAAAGATGATTGATGTTGTACATGGAAAGGGTCGGCTTGCTCTTCACATATGATGTTCTATATGGCAACAACCATATTTCTGCTCATGTTTCTTATTTGCTTGTTCTTCACCTCCACTTCTTTCCTTAACACTAAGAGTGGGTATCGGTTTGGTCGGCGTCGGTAGGGGCATTTTCACCTACCGAACCGCGGAAGTCGTTTAAGTTGGTTAATTAATCGACAATGGATATTTTTGACTTTGGGTTAATCAGTTAGTTGGTTAAGTTGGTTAACTGTTGGTTACTATTTTTCATATTAGGATTTATCTACTTCCTTGTAACTACATAATTAGTAAAGAATATGCTTTATAAATGAACAGAAAAAATAAAGTCATGGAACACAGACCAAAAGGACAACAACGAATCAACAGGACAAAAAATGAATCTCACTTTTAGGAAAGGCTCTTCTTCGAGTTCAAGTGTTAATGCCCAGAAGACCCTTATAATTTCCTGAAGGAAACTAAAGGGAAGTTGTACGGTCTTCAAGCCCCACACTCGATTCTCGAGATTCATGGGCCGTACAAAATAGCACACAATTATGTGTTTCATAAGTGAACAAAACATATTGAAAGAGCCTTACATAAGGAAACCTATCGTTAAAATTCAAATTTCACTAGAAAAATTGATTAAATCAGTTAACTGACGAAAGAAAAAATTCTACTGCCTACCGAACAGAACCAAGGTCCAAAAAATATTTTTATTCCGCCTATTGACGGCCAAAAGTTGGTTGCCAATCAGTGATGGTTCGGTGATAGTCGGTAAGTGGTAAACAGTTAATTTGTCTACCCCTACTTAAGTTAATTTGCCCACCCCTACTTAAGACTCTCCATCAAGTTAGGGTGGATATTTTTTTTTTTTGAGAGAAAGATCACGTTCTGTTATTAGAAATCACCATCATAATAGGAATACAATGCACTCCTACAAGACATTAATCGTAAATACATGCTTCAACCCCATCCCGTCCCACAACCTCATATTTCTCCCAGATGGATTGCAGGCAGTGGTGTGCGCCACCCGAAGGCTACCCAACACCTCTGCCCCCATAAGGTTCTTCGAAATCTGAGGGGGACTCTGTTTGTCTACTAGTAGCTGCAGTAAAATCCAGCAATGCTTCCTTAGCCTGGTGGACCAAAATGTTCGGATGGAGAAAAGTGCCGCCAAAGACGAAATCATTTCTCCTGTGCCACAACCTCCGTGCAATCCCCGCAAATAATCGAAGGTCCTCTGCATTGCAGCTCTCAAAGAGTTCCTCCATCACCCTCTCAAACGTTGGTCCCCTAATGGAACTCTTTTGAAGTTTTTTTAGACTTACGCTCCAAGCATCCCGAGCAGACGGGCAATCCCACAAGATGTGGAAATTTGTCTCCTCCTCTCGACCACAAACAGGGCACAGGTCGTCCAAAACTATCTTCCTGCGACAGAGATTAGCTTTGGTTGGAAGAATCTCGTGCCACGCTCGCCAGAGGAAGTTCTTCTCTGGATTGGGGATTTTAAGACCCCACAGTGTGCGCCACATCTTCTTTCGTGTTGCTGTGTGAGAGCTGCATGCCTGCTGTTGCGCTTCCCTCCGAATGGCTGCATGGTACGCACTCTTCACTGTGAAGAGGCCATTTGGTGTTTCTCGCCATATGACCGTGTCAGGGCAGTGAAGTCTGATGGGGATTGCCAGAATTGCCTCAATCTCATCCGGTTGAAATAGCTGCTCCAGTAGTCCTTTATTCCACCCATGCAATTCTCTATCAACGATTTCAGCTACCTTTGCCTCCGGTTCAAGCACCCTGGGGGTTGACTGGATAGTAAAGGTGGTTGGGCGAGGGACCCATTTATCTCCCCATATTCTCGTATCTTCTCCATTGCCAATCCTCCAAAATAGTCCCTCTCGAAGAAGGTCGCATGCGCCTAGAATACTCCTCCATGCATAGGACGGTTTGTTCCCCAGTTTTGCCTCAAGAATAGAGCTATTAGCAAAATATTTTGCCGACAAAATTTGGGAGACTAAGCTGTCCGGAGCTTGCCATATTCGCCAACATTGCTTCGCAAGAAGAGCCCGGTTGAAACATCGGAAATCCCGGAAACCCATCCCACCTTCTGACTTTGGGATGCTCATTCTTCTCCAACTCATCCAGTGTATGCTAGAGGCACCCCACCAAAATTGTTGCATTAATGAGTTAATCTTGTTACACAGGGTGTTTGGAAGCCTGAAAACACTCATACAGTAGGTAGGAATGGCTTGAACCACCGCCTTTAGCAAAATCTCCCGCCCCGCTTGGGATAGAAGTTTGAGTTTCCAGTCTTGCAACCTTTTCCATATTCTATCAATAATCCCCTTGAATTCTTTTGTCCGGGATTTGCCCACCATGGCTGGCAGTCCTAAGTAAGTATCATATCTCTGAGAACTGGGGATGCCCGCCACATCCAGAATCTGCTGCCTTATATTTCCCGGGGTATTATTGCTGAAAAAAATGGCCGTCTTTGAGTTATTCAATTTCTGTCCCGAGGCCATTTCATAGTTGCTGAGGATTGCATTGATGCGGTTCCAATGACCCAAATCTGCTTTACAAAAAAGTAAGCTGTCATCAGCAAAAAATAAATGGTTAAGGCGGGGACCCCTCCTCGATGTAGGCACCCCCTCTAATCCACCCTCTCTATCCGCCTTTATCAGTGACGAGCTTAACACCTCGGCACATATCAAGAATAAATATGGCGACAATGGATCGCCTTGTCGAATACCCCGAGTTGGTATAATCCGTCTCGTGGGTACCCCATTTAACAATACTTCATAGCTTGTCGAGGTGACACCCATCATGACAAGTTTTATCCACGGGGGTGTGAATCCCAATTTTCCCATGGCCTCCTCCAAGAAACCCCATTCCACCCGGTCATAAGCCTTACTCATGTCAATTTTAACTGCCATGTAGCCCTTCTTTCCCCTCAACCGGGTTTGCATGGTATGAAGGGTTTCATAAGCAGCTAAAATATTGTCTGAGATCAGGCGTCCAGGAATAAAAGCACTCTGGTATGGAGAAATAATATGAGGTAAAATCCCTTTTAACCGATTAGCTAAAACCTTCGAAAGAATTTTGTATACGACATTGCACAAGCTAATAGGTCGAAATTCCGTGACACAAGTGGGGTGTGATGTCTTAGGGATGAGTGCTATATACGTGGAATTGAACGAGCTATCAATAACAGCATTATCAAGGGAGAAAAGAATAGCTTTGCAAACCTCAGGGCCCACAGTGTCCCAGTTCTTTTGATAAAAACCAGCATTGAAGCCGTCAGGTCCTGGAGCTTTTAGAGGATCCATTTGGAAAAGAGCCGCCTTAATCTCTTCGTCGTCGAACGGTTTCATTAGTGCCTCGTTCATTGACTCCGTCACCCGCTCTTCTATGGCCCCCAAACAGCCCTGAAAATTACCAGCACCCCCCGTGGAAAATAGACTTGTAAAATAATTTTCAAACGCCCGTGCCACTTCCTCATGAGTCTCCCATAACCCTCCATTTTCATCATGGATTTGGTGAATTTTGTTCCCCTTCCGCCGTTGGTTCGCACAAGCATGGAAAAATTTGGAGTTCCGGTCCCCGTTCGCGAGCCAATTGATTTTTGCTCGCTGACGCCACTTCAAATCCTCTTGCTCCCTTTGAATTCTCAATTCCCTTTGGAGTTTGATCGTTTTTTCCCCATTCGGATCATCTACTTCCCCTTGCAAGTTGGCCAATTTGCAACACTTCTCCTTGTACAGATTAATTGGCTTGCGGACCTCTTCCCGTTGCCATTTCGTCAAAGACCGCTTGCATGATTCCAGCTTGGACGACAGCCTTAGCCACGGGTCTATATGGTTGGGGTGATCCCTCCACGTGTTTGCTATGATGTCTCGGCATCGTCCCTTCAACTCCCACCCAGCCTCGAATTTAAAAAGCCGAGGTCCCCTTGTTTCGATGTTCTGGTCATGAAGGCTCACCAGAATCGGAGAGTGATCGGACCAAAGGGAAACTCCAACCTCCACCTCCACACCTTGAAATAATTCACACCAATCCCGATTAGCTATCGCTCTATCGAGTCTTTCCTTTGTGTAATCAGCCCCTTCTCGACCATTATTCCATGTGAATTTTGGTCCCTTGAATCCCAACTCCGACAAACCGCATGCTTCCAAAGTACTTTGGAAAGTCTCCATCAACCCTCTTTGGCGTCCCCTCCCTCCAAATTTCTCCTCCAAGCATGTTATCTCGTTGAAATCTCCAAAACATAGCCACGGTGAAGGCTCCATCGTGGCGATGTATTTCAGTAAACTCCATGCCTCAGGTCTTTTACTTGTTTCAGGATGTCCATAAAAGCCCGTAAGCTTCCACGGTGGTTTCGATGGAGAAGAGGAGACCTTTGCATTTACGTGTCGCCGACTATAATTTTGAATTTCAACCCCTGAGTCAGTCATCCATAAGAGGGCCAAACCACCACTTCTACCAACACAATCCACCACCAACATGTGATCGAAGCCTGTCTGAATTCGTATCCGTTCCATCTTATTAGCCCTTAATTTTGTCTCCATTAAGAAGACTATATTGGGTTTCTTGTCCTTCACCAATCGGCAAAGTTCTCGAACTGTCCGAAAGTTCCCAAGCCCTCGGCAGTTCCAACTCAAAAGATTCATTGCGGTCGGCGGGGCTGAGAACCAGCCGCCGCCAATCCCGATCCATTTTTTACATTTATTACACTCCCGCCATTTGACTTCACCAGTCGTCCCTCTTTCATACGTCCTTTTTTCTTCACTTCATCTCCCCCTCCATGAGAGTCCCTCTCCTTTCGTTTCCCCGGTCTGTCATCACTGGCCCCCTCATTATTCTTTTTCCAGTTGTCATCACTAACACTTCGAGCGATTTGGTTGTCATCAAAAATAGCATTTTTAACTTTTGCTTCCACCTCAGCCATGGTAAAAAAGTTGTTACCCGACAGGGACCGTTTTTCTTTTCCCTCAGCTCCACTCCAACCCGCTGAAATACCAGTTTGACCCCTGACCTCCATGTTCCCTTCGAGCTGCTTTTCCTTTTGTGCCAACTCAGCCAGAAATTCCCTTAAAGGTTCCGAATCCGGACCATTAAGGTGTACGCTCTCCCTTCCTTTCCTGATCTCCCGTATCTCCTCTGTAAGGAAATTTTCATTTATTACATCATTCAAAATATTTCCCTTGATTCTTTCTATCCTCTCGGTGTGCATGCTGGCGCCTCCCCGTGTTTCTCCCTGATTTTCGGGATTTCCGTTTCCGTTCCTCATGCTTCCAGCTGTCACAGGCGATTCTCTTTTGGACGGACAATTGGATCCCGGTGGTGTTCGCCTCCCTCTCTCCGCCGTGCCTGAGAAGTCTCCACCCCTGTCACCGTTCACTGCCTGGTCTCTTTGCTGTTGGCGCCGTCTATTGGGAGAATATCTGTTGCTGGCCTCACGTCTGCCATATCCCCCTCTGTTTTCTCGCTTAGCCTGAGGGGGGTCTCTTCGATCTTGTTCCTGTCCAAGCCTTCCTCCGAACACCCTTTTTGGGGAGGCTGCTCTGAGCCAGGGCCCAAACTCAGTTGGTGCATTTTGTTTTCTTGCTTCATTCCTCACCGGACATCCTGTCACCCCGTGTTTGATTCTTCCACAGCGAAAGCAAAATTTCGGGAGCCTTTCGTATTGGAAGGTGATCAACATAGCAGACCCCTGTATTTTAATTACTCGCCCACGCACCAATGGTGTATTCAGATCAAGGTTGATTTTGACCCTCAGGCATTCACCCCACCCCATTCCTCCTTCATCCACATCCACCTCCTCCACTTGCCCTATTGCTGACCCAATTTGCTGTCCGACAATGAGACTCATGCATGCCAACGGGAGGTGTTGCATACGGACCCAGAAAGCAGTCTTGTCAAAACGGTACTTTGCAGGGTAGAATTAGGGTGGATATTGAAAAGACTTATCTTGCCAATTTTAAAATGAAAAATTAATTATTTTGATTTTAATTTTTTAGGGTAGAATTATAAATTTACAATGGTCAGAAAAATAGATGTGACTTATTCGCACAACAAAAAAACAATTTTTTCCTTACTTGAGTTTTATGATGTGTCATGGTGTCTAACACATCAGAAAATTTTTTTGACATTGCATTTCTGACGTGTGTTGAATGTCAGATACATAGGAGTCAGTAATTTTTTTTTTTTTTCTGACGTATTACTGTTTAACACGTCAGAATTTTCTGACGTGGCAATTTTGGCACGTCAGAAAATTTTAAAAAATTAATTTTTTTTAAAAAATTTTTTTAAATTTTTTATGGAATTTTTTTTTCAATTAAAAATTTTATTAATTTAAATTATTTTTCAATTAAATTTTTTTTTTTAGGAATTTCTCTGCACGGCACCTCTCTTCTTTTCTCAATTTTCTCTTTCTCTCTCTTCTTTTCTCTGGCCAGCTTCCCTTTTCTCCATTTTCTCACTCTCTCTCTCTTCTTTTCGATCTCCATTTTCAAAAACCCAAACCCAAACCGAAACCAAAAAAATCTTCAAAAAATCAAAAACCCAAATCAAAAAAATAAAAAACCCAAACGTCAAACCCAACAAATCTTCAAAAACCCAAAAAATCTTCTTATCTTCTCTTCTTCTTCTTCTTCTTCTTTTTTTTTTTTTTTTTTTTTT
>NC_081547.1:22481471-22483414 GCF_901000735.1 Corylus avellana
TCTTCTTCTTCTTCTTCTTCTTCTTCTTCTTCTTTCTTTGATCTGCTGCTTCTCAATTTTTTCTCTCCACCCTTTTTTTTTCTTCTTCCTCTAGAGGGAGCTGCCGTGCAGAGAAGGGAGATTAAGAGAGAAGAGAGAGAGTGTGGGGAAATAAATGAAGAGGGAAAGAATAAGAAGAGTGAAAAAGTTGAGGGGAAACACAAAGAGGGAAAAAGTTCAAAATTCCACCCATTTTTTTGTGACATGTCAATATTTAGCACGCCAGAATTTTTGACGTGCTATTTTTTGCTACGTCAGAAAATGGTGATGTGGCAAAAATCATGTACTGTTTGCCACGTCAGAAAATGGTAGTTTTTTTGTAGTGTCGAAATTGGATAGAAATCAATTTTACTCAAGATTTTATTACTAGGAGTTTGAGATAATTTTTGTACCCTATGGATGGATTTGATACGAGCTTAAACCCTAGAGATCAATTAAGTAATTTTCTCTAATATTTAAGGTGAGAAGTTGTTTAAAATACCTACAAAAAAAAAGAAGAAATTGTTTAAAATGTTCTCAAGGTCCATTATAAATCTCTATAGACCAGACTAGATTCTTAAAAACAAAAACAAAAGAAAAAAAAAATTGCATCCAATGTTTTATTTCAAGTCTTCGATTATTCTTTCTTTTCTATATACAACTAGAGAGGAGCAAGGGATTTTTATAAAAAAAAAAATTAAAAATTAAAAAAGTAACTTCTATATATGTTCATTAATGGCGGGGCCAGTACTACTAGCAATTAATAAAGAATCTAATGAATTTATTTTTACGCTAGTATCCATGATAGATATCTTATGCGTAGGTAAAGGATTAAATCTATTTGATTTATAATAAATTTCAATATTTTATATCCTCTTTAAGGTTAATTAAAAGTCATTATAGCGATTATGTGATTTGAATTAATACCTCTCTATCCTACTAAAAGGTCTCGACTTTTATTTATTTATTTAATGTGGATAATATCTTGTGTACATGTGGAGGCTAGGGAATAGGCTGTAGTCACACATTTAATTACATGGATTTAACGTTTTAAAAAAACTATATATTATATATGAGCGACCAGGAGAATAAGTTTTTTTTTTTTAAAAAAAAAAATGATATTCAGGTAGGCTTAAAAAAATATTACGAGAACGTTAGGAAGATCAGTAACATTTCTCTATTTTTTTTTTCCACTACTCTTCTCGGCATTTCTCTCCAGCTCCAAATAGTTAAGTGTATGGATCTTATATGTTTTCTTGAGCATAATACATTAATGATAGGGTTGGATTGAACGTTAAAAGACTTGATCTGAGTTACGAATAATGAGATAAAACATATTGAAGATTCTAAAACAGACAACGAAATGTACATATCGTTATCAATATTTTATCTCCATGAAATTGTTAAAGTAATGATTAAGTGATTAAAATTATCTTTTTCTATTAGTTTAAGCTTTTAGGATAACTGGTAATTTAATATGGTATCAAAGCCAAAAGTCATGGGAATTAAATTTTTCATAGGTTGGATCTCACCTATTAAAAGAGAGTTTAAACCAACACGTGAGAGGGTTTCATTAAAGTAATAATTAAGTAATTAAATTTACTTTTTCCTATCAGTTAAGCTTTTATGATAACTAGTAATTTAACAGAAATTACTCATATCGATCTTCAATATTTCACTTTGAAGAGGATCATATTCCCTTAAAAAAAAAAAAAAAAAAATTAGTTGTAGCTTCTTATATTGTTAATTAAAATTAAGCTGCTATCTTTCCAAACAAGTTATTAATTTTATGAAAATTATTAATATCTTTTTGAACTCTAAATATTAAATTATCTTTAATTTGTTAGCTGGAATATATATATATTCTTCCGGAATCAATATTTAATGACATGTGAATTATCTTATATCATGTGACACTTGAAAAC
>NC_081547.1:22483514-22523630 GCF_901000735.1 Corylus avellana
AAAAAAAAAAAAAAAAAAAAAAAGAAAAAAAAAAAGGAGAAGAGAAGAAGAAGAATAGAAGATATATAAGAAGATAAGAAGACAAGAATATTTTTTGGGTTTTTGAAAATTTGTTGAGTTTCACGTTTGGGTTTTTGATTTTTCAGGTTGATTTTTGATTTGGTTTTTAATTTTTTGAAGATTTGTTGGGTTCGGGTTTTCGAAAATGGAGGAAAGAAGAAAGAGAGTGAGAAAATGGAGAAAAGAAGAGAGGGAGAGAGCTGGGGGTTAACGAAAATGGAGAAAAGAAGAGAAAATGAAGAAAAGAAGAGAAGGGGAAGAGAGCTGAGGGAGAGCTGGGCCATGGGGGAGAAAATGGAGAAAAGAAGAGAGGGAGAGAGCTGGGAGAGAATCACGGTGGGGTAAAAATAATTAAATATATGTCTGACGTGTCAAACAGAGTGACACATCAAAAATGATTGCAAAAATTTTTGACGTGGCGATACTGCCACGTCAAAAAAATTCTTTTTGACGTGTTCTCTCCAGCACGTCAAAATTTTTTGACGTGGCACTGTAGACACGTCAAAAATCTGAAATTTTTGACACCCCCGTTTTAACCGTTGAGAAACGTCAAAAGGCGCACGTCAAAAGGGGTTTTTGACGTGTCAATACCATTAATACGTCAAAAACTCCTAGTTAAAAATTCTCAGCATTTTTGTAGTGTATTTTTTTTGTTCATTATACATTAGTACTAGGCTTGAATTGAACGTTATATATATGAGTAGTTGATCTTAGATATTAATAATGAGAACAAAATATATTGAATTTTCTAAAAAATTAAAAAAGACAATGAAATGTACAGTACTACTTAATTATTCATCATTTTATATATCATGCATATCATTATCTCCATGAAATTACTCATCTTGAATATTTCACTTTGGAGAGGATATTCCTATTCCCTAAAAAAATAGTTGTAGCATCTTCTTAATTATTTTGTTAATTAAAATTAAGGAGATATCTTTCCAAACAAGTCATTAATTTTATGGAAATTATTAATATATTCTTATAAAATATAGGTTATTCGATTCTAAACAATTTCCATTAAAAAAAAAAAAAACATTTTTGACCATTATCTCTTGGTATGAAAGGTTATTTGATCAAGAAACTGTATCGTTATATGTTATATAAGTGGCTGCCGTACTCGTGCACCAATGACGAAATGTGTTGGGAGAGATGCATCAAAGGTGTGGCACCGAAGCTACGCTTAACATCTGAGATATGTAGGAAACGTATTGTTGTTTCCGGCTGTGTTTGTTCATATCTATTCAGTTCATTCCATTAGACTATCTCTATCTATTCTCTTTAGATTATTTTATTTTGATTTGTCTTTATTTTTATGTAAGAGTCTTGATTACTCAGTCCTAATTTATATTTAAATAAGTACGGCTCACTCAGCCTTATCTCAGTCTGTGTAATATGTAATGAATCATTTATTTAAAAGGGGTTATGATATGAATACAGGAAGAGAAGAATGAATTCCAAGTCTTGTGTGTGAAAAAGTTTTTAGGTTCTATTAGAACTTAGCTAATTTATTCCATTGCGAAGTTGGGTTCATAATATTCCTCTTTTACATGCATTTTCAAACTTTGTATTACATGACTTTTTAATCCCATGTACTTGAGCTCTTTTTATATCTGTCACGTTAAGAAAGCACAAAGAGAAACCTGTTGTAGCATTTCATGCAGCTTATATGCATATTTAAAACTGGTTACTCGTGAAGATGTTTGTGCTTGTTTTTTTGCATGGAATACGAAATAGAGTTTTTAAGTTAAAAAGCATTTTTTTAACAAAAATTTCATTTTTAAGGTGCACTTTGGTCATTTTTAGGTTTTTTGGACCATTAAAAGCCTTCAATTTTTTTTTATCAAATGAGTAATTTTTTTTTTTTTCAAACGGACCTTTTGAGTATTAAATGCACTTTTAAACCCCTTAAACATACTCACAAACAAACCCTTACATATAAATAAAGTTGCTTGTGCGACGTGCTTGTGCCTTGTTATTAGGGGTGAAAAGGCGGGGGTTATTAACCGCCCGCTAATTGCATTAACCGTTAACCGCTCACCGCTTTTGAAAGTGATTAGGAAAAATCGCTAACCGCATTTATGTATATTATATATTACATATATTTATATGGGACAAATATAAAATTGGTCCTTCTGGTTGTCCTAAATTACAAATTATTTTATGTAGTATAAAAAATAATTTATAAGTCCATATAGTTGGCCTAAATTACAAATCACTCTCTGTGGTATAAAAAAAGAATTTATAAGTCTTCAAGGTATGCCAAAATAACAGTTTACTTCATGAAATCAATTTCCGTTAAGTAATTAACAAAACTGTCACTTTGCTACGTCATACTCAATAAAAACGTGATACGTGTTATTATTAATTTCTGACTTTCTAAAATAACAATAAGGATTTGTCACATCATTTTGCGATGTCAGCTAAGATTACACATCAGCGCTCACTTCACATCATACTACTACAGTAAATTAACATAATATTTCTATTATAAATTAACATAATCTCTTATGTCCCAAAAATTTTACCTCGTGTATAACCCTCCTTTATCTCCTTCTTCTTCAGCCACTTCACAAAATGCGACTATCAAATTTTCGCAAAATGCTCTCAAATCGTGGCGAGGAAGATGAAAACGAGTGAGGGGTACGCAATGAGTACAATTTCAGGGATAGAATAGATTAGATTAATTTACTGTAGTAGTATGACGAGACAAAGTAACGGATTTTGTTAAGTTACTTAACAGAAATTGATTTTAGAGAGTAAACTGTTATTTTGGCCTACCCTAAGGACTTATCAATTATTTTTTATACCACATGGAGTGATTTTTATTTGGGCCAACTACAAGGACTTATAATTATTTTTTATACCAGAAAGAGTGATTTGTAATTTAAGCTAACTACATAGACCAATTTTACATTTATCCCTATTTATATATATATATAAAAATACATGAAACAACATCGTTTTGTGTTTATGTATATATAAATGATGTCGTATGTAGTAGGGTATTATCATATTACCATATAAACGACATCGTTTTGGTTTTTTTTTTTTAAAAAAAAACAAAAAAATTGAACCTTTTCTTTTTCTTAAAAAAAAAAAAAAAAAAATCTTAGCGGTTAGTGAGCTTTATTAACCCCATTTTCACCTTTACTTGTTATACACGAAATACAAGTTCCAGTTATGTCTGCATTCCTAAAGTTTGTCGTGCTTGTCAATAGTTTCTTATACAAATTAATATAGCGTCTGAGGATCATCATGTAATTCATAAATGCTAAGTTTATGATGCTTTCTCCTAGTTTTTGAAGAAATCAAGGTGGCTTTGTTATTTGAAAGAGAGCCCCTATTGTCCGGTTGTGGCAGAAAACTCATCCATTCATGTGTTGACACATCACCATGTCAATTTTACCAAAATAAGATCAAAACATTAGATAACAGCCAAACCCTCAACCAAACCACCGGATCCATGGCAGAAAAGAGGCCGGAGAGGGTGACCCACAACTGGGTCACGGCCAAACCCAGCCGTGGGTCACGCTAGCCCCAAGGCTAGGCCTGGCCGGTCGTGGGTCACAGCCAGACTCACGGCTGGCTTAGGGTTTCTAATACCTTAAAATCTGTTTATAATACATCAAAACCCGTTTCTGAATTCAAAACTAAGACCTAGAGGTGGAAGATTAACTCTTTAGGAATTTTATTACCCTAAAGACCGGAGAGAGTGACTCACGGCACTGGAGAGGGTGACCCACAGGCCACGGCTGGGTGGCTGAGTCTGGCCGGCCGTGGGTCTCTTTTCTTTCTCTCTTTGAGTCAGTGTATTTTGTTGTAGGTTATTTTTGTTCACTTTTTGTGCTTTAGGTGATGTCTCTTTCTTCTATTGGCATGACAGAAAACATGAGTTTTCATTTGAAAACATGAGTTTTCTATTGACTTGGCAGAAAACAAAGTTAAACTCCATTTGAAAAAGAAAAAATTTAAGTAACAAATAATTGGAGTAAATATGGCCCATAAATACTTTTTGTTTTCATAAGGCCCATATCTTTTGTTTTTTTTTTTATATGCTTGACCGAAAGATGTTTTGCCTAAGAAGCCTACTAGATCGCTTCACACAAGTAATGACACTTGAACCCAAACCTAAACATAGATAAATAGCTTAGTTTGGGAAAGCAAGAAGTACCAAACCAAACTTGACTTATGCATAGTGCCATTTAACAACCACCCACTAAAAATTACAAACAACAAACTCAATCTCATGAGGGTTTGTTTGATAAAGTTTTGATAATTAAGTGTTTTGAATTTTGAATTTTGAATTTTGAAAAGAGGTAAAAGTTAAGAATTGATTTGGTGAGGGCCAAATTTGAAAAAAGTTGACAATTAGTTTGATATAGTTTTGAAGAGTCTTTTGTAAAAATTAAAAGTAACAAATATTTTTATAAAATAAAAATAGAAACCATTAATTTCTAAAAATGGGTAGACTTCATAAAATTCAACTCGGATCCATCCAATTATTAGAACTTAGACAGAATTTTCCGACTTTATAAAATTTGGGGACAACTTAAACTAAAATTTCTATCTCTATTAGAAATTAGAGATAGAAAACAAATAAATCTACCTAAATATTATCGGCTACAAATATTGCTTCACTTGCTTCTAATGACAATATGCAATTAGTATTAAGTAAAAATGAGTGTTATACATACTTTCAAGTATTCATTCTTAAGTATTCACTTTCTAACATAATAATAAAAACCTCCATTTGATTAAAATTACAAATATATATATATATAGTGTCACGTTAAGGAACGAGCAAACAAGAGAGAACACTTAAAATAAAATATGTGTAATATTTGTCTTGAGGAAATGGCATAAAAAAACAAATGAGGGAAGATCAAGGAAGAAACGAAACAAAGGTAAATGCTGTCTTTGTATAACCATGCAGCTTCGATCCGGCAAGGAATTAGAAGGCATGCTTGTCGTTTTTCGCCAAATCCAGTCAGGATACAACGACACATGAGCTGTCGTTGATTATTAATACACAAAACATTAATTGAGCACGTGGTTCATTGCTCATCTCATAATTGAATATTGGTCTTAATAAACGTGTGGGACATCCATGCATTTTCAATTAAAAGTACAACTTTCGTTTATTCCATGTGATTGACTTATTAGGTTGTGTGTGGTGTGGTCCAACGAAGCACCATGCCAAATTGCCAATGGCCCAAGAGCAAGCTGACAATTATTTTTTTTTATCGATCCAAGGTAGTTTGTAAAGCATGTTTGCAGCACATTATAAATAATACAAAGTCTTTAATTTTTTTCTTGATGGGTAGTAGCCTAGTGGGTGTATTTTGCTTAAACATATTCCAATATCGTACGCAATATATATATATATATATATATATATATTCTCTGCAATTTGAAAGATAGATTTATTGCACCTCCTCTCCTTCCATAGCCATGCACGCGCCTCCTCTACACCTCCACCAGTTCTACTACTTCCGAAAAGCCCCTTTGTCTCGGTGCATGCACTCCACACACCACCTTAGCACGCATGCATGTGATGCACGCATTGTCATCTCTACCTCTCATTTTTTACTCACACAGTAAATCTATGGTGTCCTCTGTTAAATTACTATTTATCTCGAAAGTTTAAGTTAATAGGAAAAGATAAATTTAAGAGATAAATGCAAAATTGGTCCATGTTGTTAGCCTAATTTATAAATTACTCCCTATGGTTTAAAAAATAATTTATAGGTCCTTAGGGTAGGCCAAAATAACATTTTATTCCCTGAACTCATTTTCCATTAAATGACTTAATAGAAACCGTTACATTGCCACATCACACCCAATAAAAATAAGACACATGTTCTTTTTTATTTATGCTTTTAAAAAATGACAAATAAACTTTTTCACGTCATTTTGAGGCTCCAACACACACTCCACGTCAAATTAAATAAACCTAATCCCTCTATATTTGCTATACCGCAATCGTCTTCATCTTCCCCTACGATTTTTGCCGTCGTCTTCATCTTCCGATGGGTATGATCTTCGATCTGTGAGTTACTCTGAGATTTTTGGGCATCTGCATTTTTGGATATAAAGGGATTAGGTTTATTTAATTTGACATGGAGTATGTGTTGGAGCCTCAAAATGACGTGGAAAAGCTTATTTATCATTTTTTTAAAAGCATAAATAAAAAAGAACACGTGTCTTATTTTTATTGGGTGTGATGTGGCAATGTAACGGTTTCCGTTAAGTCATTTTAACGGAAAATAAGTTCAGAGAGTAAAATGTTATTTTGGCCTACCCTAAGGATCTATAAATTATTTTTTAAACAACAGGGAGTGATTTATAAATTAAGCCAACCACAAGGACCAATTTTGCATTTAACCCTAAATTTAATTACTTAACCATTACTTTAACATCCCATCTCCTTTCTGATCTTTGTAGTTGGTACAATTGTATTTATTTACTTATTTTTGTGTATAGAGGCCCCCCATCTAGTTTTAGGTTTAGATGTGGTATCCACCGATCCTACTTCTCCTGGTAACTTTCTCATTGGACATTATAGTGGTGTCCTCTTTGGCGATTTCAATTTTAAGCCATTACTCGTGCTTGTATTTCTGGTTTGGTTTTCAAGTTTGTTTAGTACTGCAGTAGGTACTGTTTATAGCAAATTCGCCTCTAAATTGTACCTTCAAATCAAGATTTCATATAACTCATTTTTCGGCTAGTGAACCAAGAATCCAATAGGTTTAATTAGCCACTCAACTTGGCCCATTCTCAGTAGAATTTAGGTTTTTATTTTTTATTTTTTATTTACGTTTTTAGATTATTAATTATTATTATTATTATTATTATTTTGTATTCCATGCACACTGATTGGAACCCATCAGACATATATTGACTACTCACAAAAGACAATAAAAAGGGTTGACTAAATCGTGTAGCTCACCGAAAATCATGCATATCTTCAATCTCGATCGGATTCAATGCATCAATGAATTATCCGCTTGCCATTTGGTCAATTTCTAATTTTATTTTCTTTGTGTGTGCCATTATATCATCCATTAATCGAACCCCAAAAGTTCACATGAGAGTTGTGATTATTTTCTTCTTTAACCGAAAAGTAGTTAAGCTTTCCGTGTCAACTGTTATTGTTCGCATATGGGGAGGATTAGGCCCCATATATGTGTTACTTGCAGTCGCACCCATTTGCTCATGTGATCAATCAATTCTCACCAAGTTAGCATCAATGCATACATGATTCGTCACACATCTGTTATTGTCTCAAATTTTTTTGCCCTACGCGGCCATAATCCCTTTAAGAAGGTAGCTGCGAAGGGTCACTTTCGCAAAGCTAATTACTAGGATCAGGTTTCGCTCGATAGTGGTTAAGACGTACAAATTGCTCCGGCCACAAACAAAGAACAATCAGGCCGCACCACCACCCAACCCATAGAGTTAAGGGCTCTTCCGTCATTTCCTTTAAGTTTCAGCCTTACAATCGTACTCCTTTCGAATCTAAAGACTTTGATTTCAGCCTTACATTTCTTCTCACGATTAAAAAAAAAAAAAAAAAACGAAGAGAAGCAAAGGAAATGAGGCCAAACTGGAAGTATGGGTAGCTCAAATAATCCAGTGCAACAATAACAAACTGGAAGGCCTTGCCTGATACACAATGAGCAGAGGATTTCTGCAATGGATTCATAACCCAACCTCATAATGGAATAATGCAAAAACATCTTTACCACTAAATAATTAAAGCAAAGCAAGTCACAATTTTTCAACAATTATTTTGTCATAAAAAAAGAAAAAGGGTGGCTCGAGCCACTCCTTTTGGGCAAAATGGGAGTGACATTTTGCTCTAAGGGGGGGCTAGCCACCCCATGAGAGTGGTTGAAGAGTGGCCGACCTACACCTAAAGGTCATGGGTGGTTCAACCACCCCTAAAAAGCTTAAATCCTAAAAAATAATTTTGAAGCTTAAACCCTTGGGATGGTTTCGGCCACTTCCATTTTGCAAGTTGGCCACCCTCAAACTGGCCAGGGGTGACTCGAGCCAACCCTCAATTTTTTTTTTCAATGTTTTTATTTTATTTTTTTATTTTATTCATTTTCAAATTGTTTTAGTTTTTTAGTGGGTCATGTGACATGTGTAGTTTTATTGACGAATATAGATAAAGATACTAATTCCGTATTTATTGATAACAAAAGTATCATTGATAATAGGGATAAATACAAAATTGGTCTTTATGGTTGGTCTAATTTACAAATCACTCCCTGTGATTTAAAAAATAATTTATAGGTCCCTAGGGTAGGCCAAAATAATATTTTACTCCATGAACTCATTTTTCGTTAAATGACTTAACGAAAACCGTTACATTGCCACGTCACACCCAATAAAAATAAGACACGTATTCATTTTTATTTATGCTTTTAAAAAATGACAAATAAACTTTTCCACGTCATTTTGAAGCTCCAACACACACTTCACGTCAAATTAAATAAACATAATCCCTCTATATCCCTTGTGCCTCCGTCGTCTTCATCTTCCCCTACGATTCTTGCCGTCGTCTTCATCTTCCGATGGGTGTGATCTTTGATCTGTGAGTTACTCTAAAATTTTTGAGCATCTGCGTTTTTGGATTAGTGCATTTTTGGGCAGTCTTTCTATGGAAATTCGAATTTGTTTTTTGGCATTGAAGCATCTTCAAAAATTATTTCCGGACATCGGAAACAATCTATTCCTCTCTCTTTGTGTCGTTTTTTTTTTTTTGGAAGATGAAAACGACGATGGCAAAAATCGGTGGGGAAGATAAAAACAACGGCATGAAGACAAAGATGAATACAACGGCAAGAATTGTTGGGGAAGATGGAGACAACGGCGGCACAAGGGATATAGAGGGATTAAATTTATTTAATTTGACAATGAGTGTGTGTTGGAGCTTCAAAATGATGTGTAAAAGTTTATTTGTCATTTTTTAAAAGCATAAATAAATAAAAACATGTGTCTTATTTTTATTGGATATGATGTGGCAAAGTAACGGTTTCCGTTAAGTCATTTAACGGAAAATGAGTTCATGGAGTAAAATGTTATTTTAGCCTACTCTAGGGACCTATAAATTATTTTTTAAACTACAAGGAGTGATTTGTAAATTAGGCCAACCACAAAGACCAATTACATTTATCCCTTTATAATAAAAACAAAACACAAGTAAAAATAAAATAAAGGCGTCAAAACCTAACTACCAAAAACCCCTTTAACCCATTGTTTTAAGGAAACGTAAAGCTATATTTTAATAATAATAATAATAAATAAATTAATAAAATTAATATATGATCGATTTTCATTTTTGTTTGAAGTTTTTTTTTTTTTTTTTTTTTTTTTCTTCCTTCCATTATCACTTTTTGTGTGGCCATGAACCCCACTACCCTTCTCTCAAAACTTAAACATAAACGTGGTTTAGAGTTGGCTGTTTGCTAACTGCCACATGATTCATAGTTACACCCTCACTGACCCACTCACCGGATAGATAGAAACCGATCGCATAAAAAAGGACTTTCTTGGTTTCCCTGCAACACTTGTTTTGTCCTCTTCTTCCTATGGAGTATGGGATAACAAAGATTCAAACATAGACAGCAAAGTAACTTAGACAAGTTTTCTCAAAGTCCCTACTTTAACACACTTTTCTCTCTCTCTCTCTCTCTCTCTATGATTCTGTCCCTTGAGGAAAAAGTGACATGAACCTTCTTGGTCGTTTACTGCTTATGTGGGTATTAAACACTACTTTTCTTTCGGCCATAATTGATGCCAGATCAGAGCCTGCTGTATCATCCGTTCCTGAGCCTGTTTTTGTTAAGGAGAGACAACCCACTTCTCAATTTTCTCTAAAAATGCAAGCTGAATCTCCAGGTATTTCAACAATGCAGATGATTTTCTGCTTTTGTTCTTTGTTCCCCTCCCCATCATGGACTTTTGTGCTGTGTTCATTGTTTGCTTATATGGGGTAATGGGTTTGCATTGGCTCAAAAATCAAAACTCTAAATTGAAACCCCATCTGAAGTAGATAGATTTTTAGTCTGATATGTTCGTTAGTGGACAGATTTCGATTTGATCTTTTTGGATATTATGTTTGTGCTCTGCCTGGTTGCTGAAATGCAGTAAAAAGGAAGGAGATTAGACTGTGAGTCACTGTTAGTCGTTTGAAAATCCAAAACAAACAAACAAACAAGTTCAGTAAATTATACATCTACCAGGGGATTTTTTTTTTTTTTTTTTTAAGCTTATGCCCTGTTTGGTTGCTGAGAAAATGTATCAGAATCAAAGAATTAAGATGGTAAAACTTAGCTTGTATACTTGTAACTGTTACAGCAGCCTTGCTTAGTTGGGGTGACTTTGAATATTTTATTTCAAGAAAAAGAAGGAAAGAAAATCAGAACAGAGAATATAATTAATATTGTTGTAAGATGCTAATTACACTGTGTCCTTGGGAACCAAACAGAGACCTAGTACAATTAACTAATGTTGTTCTCTGATTATCCAGTACTTATTTGATGATAGTGAACTATTGGGTTTGGACTTCAATAATACAATTCTCTTCCTTTTTCTGTGTCATAATCTCTATGGTTAATTAAGAAAATTAGCTATACATATTTTATCTTTTTATTTTTAAAAAAGGATTACAACGGATGTGTAAACATTCATATGCTTAACTGATGGTTTTCTTTGTTAATCAGCACATTTAGTCATATTTTTCTTATGTTAAAACAGGAGTGCCAGAGGTTGGAGTAGCGCACCACCAAGATTTGAACAAAAAAATTCTTATAATGCTCATTGTTGCTTCCACTCTTCTTGGTGGAATTTTTCTGTTTCTATTATATTTTTGGTTTTACAGATGCAAAAACTCGAAGAACTCCAAGGAGAAAAGCGAAAAGAGCATAGGTATCTTCTCTTCCTTGAAAATTGCAATCACCCTCTTCTTTTTTTCCCTTGTTTTTCATTGAGATATTTACTTTGTTTTTTTTTTCTAAACCGTCTGTTTTAATATGATCTGAAGAGGCTGGAAAAGGGATGTCTTTGAGTCCAATTATGGTTAGATTTAATTCCTTGAGGATGGTCAATAAGAAAAGTTCTGTAGCTATATTTGATTATCAATCATTGGAAGCCGCAACGAACAATTTCCAAGAAAGTAATGTTTTGGGTGAGGGTGGTTCTGGACGAATCTACAAAGCTCGTTTTGATGAAAAATTCCTTGCAGCAGTGAAGAGAATTGATGGTCTCAGACAAAATGCAGCAAGAGAATTTGAAGTAAATGGTTTCTCTGAAATTGATTTGGATACCCATTTCCTGGTACTTGAATTTCTTGCTTTGTGTTTCGTCTTAATTGGTTATATGAAATTTGCAGAATGAGGTGAATTGGTTGAGTAAAATCAGGCATCAGAATATTATTAAACTTTTGGGTTACTGCATTTATGGCGAATCAAGGTTTCTCATTTATGAAATGATGGAGAAAGAGTCTTTGGAAACTCAACTTCATGGTATACATTTTTTTTTTCCTGATTAAAGATTTAAACAAGGATTATATGTCCATTAAAATTGTATGTTTTTTTCTCAATGGTTTAGGACCTACCCGAGGATCAGCTTTAACATGGCACCTGAGGATGAAAATAGCTGTTGATGTTGCTAGGTAAGTCCATTATGCTAATTATGTTTTCTACTTTATTCATTTTTTTCCCCATTTCTTATGTTAACATGGTTGGTTTTACTATCAATGGTGCTAGAGCTTTAGAATATCTTCATGAGCACTGCAATCCTCCTGTGGTTCATAGAGACATAAAATCTTCTAACATTCTTCTGGATTCTAATTTCACTGCAAAGGTAAGATCTATACGTGACCTGTGGAAATTGGCATGCACACTATTTTGGTTCTTTTTGATGTTTACCATGACGCTTTCTCCTTTACTGAGATTTTCTTGAATCAGCTATCGGATTTTGGCCTTGCCGTAACTTCTGGCACCGAAAACAAGAACGTAAAGCTTTCAGGAACTTTGGGCTATGCAGCACCAGAGTACCTTTTAGATGGTATGCAAGACATTATATGGCTTCCAAACTGCATATTAATTGACCACTGGTTTGAATGATCCGTATGCTTGTATTTTCTTCCCTCAAGAGCTGTTTCTGCATGAAACCTTTCAAACTTCTCTTAATGTGCTTGAAATGCTCCCTGTTCCAATAAGCATCATTTCTTCAACCTTTTTCTTTAATGTTCTTGTTTTTAGATTTTTCTGCAAAATTTCTAGAGATGCTCAGATTTTAGTGTGATATTTCAAATATATGCGCCTATTCACTTCTAGTCAAGATTAGTGTAGTTCACAAAGAGAGGCTCATGATCTATGTATGGCACTCATTCATCGATATATATAGGAACAAATACATATTCTGCAATATGTATACCTTACAAGAAGACAATTCATAGGGACACCTCCACCTTCTAGAATATGGATACTTGTCCCTTTCTTTTTGACACTCCCCCTCAAGCTAAAGCATAGATATCATATAAGCTTCAGCTTGGAACAAAGGAACTATTGTTGACACAAAGACTTTGTACACACAACAGCAAGTTTGTCTTCAGACTGAAATACAACAACAGATTTTTTTTTTTTTTTTTTTCTCTTTTTTCTTTTTTCTTTTTGCCACCACATACAGCCACTGATCACCATATTGATGAGGTCGATGGCGGTGGCAAGGTTCTAAATTTATCCCCATGACACCACCATCAACCTCCACACCGTTATAGATGGGGAGGAAGAAAACAAAGAAGAAAATGACAAAACTTAGGGATGGAATATTTAAATGTAAAACCTTGGCTCTGATATTATGTCAATATTAACGTATTCTAGAAAAGAGAGGCTCAGAAGCTATATATGGCTCATCATTCATATATCTATTTATATAATGGAACAAATACAATACTACGGAATATGGATACCTCACCATAAGACAACTCATAGAAGACCTCACAAGAGGACAACTTGTATGGGCACTTCACCACGTTCTAGAATAGGGACACTTGTAGACAGACAGAAAGCAGAAAGAAAGCCTGAGGTGCTGACCCGCTGCAAGGCAGGCTCATCTATCCTGATCGGGATGATAAGGACTTGTCCTTACGCTTAGGATGATCAAGTTTATCACAAATATTGCATATAATCTCCGATATATGTAATACAAAGACTGATAACAATTCTTGAATTCAGGTAGATGATTCTTTTAAATTACATAAATTGTGTAACCTTCAAGTTACTCTGATTTGATTTACCTAGAACTGAGTTTATGCCAAACCATCTGTCTTAACAACCAAAGCTCCCATGTCTTTTACATTCAGAATAAGATTAGAAGTCCTTTAGATAGTCTATCCATTTTCCTGTTGGGAATATGGAATTCAGTATGATTTGTGCTTGGAATGTACTCTTTCCTATGATTCTATCTGTTCCAAGGGTAAAGTAATCATGGTATAGGATGCGTCATGTATTACTGTGACTTGATTTTGGTGCTGTTTTACTTCTTTGATTTTAGTTTCATTGAGATGTAAGGAACCCGTGATGGCCTCCCAAGTTGGGGAAGAAAGTGGATGAATTCTATTCCTTCATTTTTCATAGAGTTTGTAAACAAAACATCAATTTTCTGATGCTGATAGTGTTATAATACTTAAATGAGTTGTCCCTTATATCTAGGTTTCTAGCACCAAATAGATCCTATATGCTAAGTAGAGCGGGCTTCTTGCATATAAAATTGTAAGGTTGTATTTGCAGGTAAACTAACTGATAAAAGCGATGTCTATGCTTTTGGAGTTGTCCTTCTAGAACTTCTGATGGGAAGAAAGCCATTGGAGAATGTTTCCCCAGCTCAAATCCAATCTATTGTCACATGGGTAAGTCTTCTTTCCGACCCCACCAAGCTGCTTTTTATGAAGTAAAATTTAAGAAGGGTTCTAAGTTTTGGCTTCTTAATGATGTTTGAATCATCTTTGACTTGCAGGCTATGCCCCAGCTTACAGACAGATCAAAGCTTCCAAACATTGTGGATCCTGTAATAGAAAACACAATGGACCTAAAGCACTTATATCAGGTTTGTAGAATGAAAACACAAATATTTTTGTACTTGTGAGTCGTGTAATTGCTAAATTGTGAATGATATTACCATCAAACAGGTTGCTGCGGTGGCTGTACTATGTGTACAACCGGAGCCAAGTTACCGGCCACTGATAACGGATGTCCTGCACTCGCTCATCCCTCTTGTCCCTTCTGAGCTTAGGGGGTCACTCAGATTTACAGAACCTACCGAGCCAGCCTGCTCTGAATCTTCCAGCTGACTGCAGAAACATTGGTTGAGACTCTTACACATTGCCCTGCTAGAAAGAAAGTTTTTGTTTTTGTTTTTGTTTTTGATTTCTATTTTTGTGATTACAGATGTAAAGTGTAGTAATTTTGAGGGGATTTTTTCATGACAATCTCATAACATTTTACTTTTAGGTTAGACATCCTTTTCCCCCTAGTTGTACAACAGAATTAAAAAGCAACATTAGAATGGAAAGATTCTTCTGTGTGTTAATGCTTCTTCTGTGTCATGGCATTTAAAAATTGGTTTTTCTCTTTTATATGCTTGTAGAGGTCTTGTTGCTAACCTATCATCATTATGCATGGAACTTGTAGAAATCTGAATTAATTCTGCACAGAAAACAAATGAATCTCTTGTCTAGGCCCTACTAGATGGAACAAAAAGAACGAGCTCTAGAAATCCCTTAAAACTATAGGGAATCTTTTGTGGATCACTGCCTAGAGGATTTTAATTTGATTCAAACATTGGGTAAAACTCACCTCTAAAAACCGGCTTGCAAATGAAGGGTGCTCATAATTAAGATTAGAGTTAACCCATGTGGGACATAAGGATCGTAACATAATTCCATCATCTTCAATGCAAATAAAAAAGGTGGCGAGTGCTTTGCATCATCTTACATTGGAGGAATTGGTAATTTCAAGAATAATAATGGCTTGATTGACTACAAAAAAATTGATCATTAGCGTCGACCAACCGTCAACGCTAAAAGTCACAAAGTCAACGTTGTTGGTCAACAACGTTGACATGTCGACACTAATAAGGTTGACACAATAGCTCCAATGCTAATGGTCAACTGATGCTCATCAGCGTCGACTTTGGACCCAACAGTGTCCACAAATGTCAAAGCTAGTAATATTTCTAATGAACACTAAGGATCAGTTAGAATTGAAACCAAAGTTGACGTTGTTGGTGGACCAACAGCATCCACATGCTGATGGTCCATCAGCGTCAACACAAAGGTAGACGCTGATGGTGGACCATTAGCATCGGCACAAAAGTGGACGTTCCACCATCAGCGTCAACCCAAAGTGTGGATACCGAGGTTTAGCATCAACATTCACTTTGTCGCTGCTAATTACTTAACAAGTAAAAAAATAAAATAAAACATTATTAGCATCGACAAATTGACGCAAATAATGTTTTTTTTTTTTAAATTAAAAAAAAATCGATTTCCTTAAATGAATATGCAAAAGAAAATGGAATAGATTTGAAATTGGTGGAATAATTCCAGCTAATGTATTCATTTCTTTGGTTTTTTTTTTCTTTTTTTTTCTAAGCTGCCAATGTATTCATTTCAATATATAAAGAATGCAAGTTATATGGTAATCACAAAGTTACAAGAAGATAATAAATTTAACCATACAAAAGTTAAAAACAATTCTAACTCTGCCTATGTACACTTGACTTGATAACCTTAGAAAAGAAACTATGTTTGCTGATCACAAATTCTAGACGACATTTGTTAAGATAAATCTCATTAATTGGTGTAATCTTCACTCTTACATAATGAGGTGACATTAAAATAAAGATACACGAAGTCATGATCGATCAAAGAAATCTTCGTTACACGATAGTGAGATTAAAGAGGTGAAGAGAGAATTTCAAAGAGCAAAGAGAAAGAGTTTTAAAGAGTTTAAAGAAAAAGAGTTTCAAAGAGCAAAGAGAAAGAATCCAAAGAGATTTTTTTTTTTTTTTTTTTTTTTAAATAGCTATTTTACACTTAGCATAGTAAGAGTTTTCAAAGAGTAAAGAATTTCAAAGAGAGAGATTTGGTTTGATGAATAACATAGTAAAGAGTTTTTTTTAAAAAAATGTTTGTGATAACTTTTTTATGCAACGAGAAAGTATTGTCATTTATAGAATTGAAGGAACAAATGTTCCAACATTTTAAAAAACGGCTCACTCCACACACTGATTTGAACTGTTGTTTATTTACTAAGTTGTGAACTCGCCTTCTACTTATAAATATTATTTATAGAAAAAAAAAAAAAAAAAACAAAAAAAAACAAACAAACAAACAAATAAAAGACGGTTTCGAACAGCACGATAAAGACGAAAAAGAAATAGGAGGCAAAGTTAATGCAATAGTTGTCATGTAATGATTATTGATAAGACAGGTTGTGAAATGTCTATATTTTTACGAAAAATTAGCGCTGATGTATGTGTATTAATCTAATAGGAAGAAGTTTTAAATTTTTCTGCCGCTCCAAATTCATGAATTATTATGTATTGATTTTATTTCCGCTGCAAAATAATAAAATATCATATTTAAAAGTTAAAAGAACAAGGTACGTATAGTAACACACCTACTATAATTTTATATAAATTATAATTTGCGGGCCTTACAATATTCATCCATTAAATTGTAGTTAACATTAACAACAGGTGTAGAGGACGAAGAAGTCTATAAGGCGCCAACAATATTGTGACCATTAATGACGAATTAAGGAGATTTGTCACATGCACTAAGCTTCATCGATCACGATTTCTGCACTTTTTACCTCCCAATTATGGATGGGTAATTACATACAATTTAGAACTATTAAGGGTGTTGATTCAATAGTTCAAGAAAATTTTTAAGTGGTCATAGAATGTACTAAGGCGTGAATTCGAATTTTCGCAATAAAGATTCTCCACATATGCCTAATTAGTATTAGTGGCCTTGGATTTTCATTGATGTCATGGTGGGGCTAAGTTAGATTATGACTCAATTAGACTTGAATGAGCGTTTGCGATTCCCACCGTCTAGGCTCTTCCTGTACTACTATGATCACGCCCAAGTAAGATAACTACGTACAATTAGTCTCCCCAACCTACCCATTTTTATTAGAAAAAAATTTACAGACATTGGTTGGTTCACGGACAAAGACAAATATAGAAGATAGACAATTTAAAAATACAAATCCTAAATAACAAATTCCTTAACCTTTGTAAATGTCGTGCCGGCTAGCTCCTTGTACGTACGTTGAAGCCAATTAGGCCACATGCAGCAGGTCCCTAATTTATAAAAGTCTTCCAATTAAATTTGTCTTAAAAATAAGTTAAATTCCAAACTAAAGTACGATCCACTTTCTTTTTTCTTTTTTTCGTCACTTTTAATCTTTTACTTACTAGTTCTATTATTCTTTATTTCTTCAATATTTTATACATTAAACTTATATTATCAAGGGCGGTTGGTTTTAGTTGGTCATTGTTACGAGTTCCAATATAGTTGAATTCCGATATCGTTGATTTTAGTACATAACTAATTAAATCCAACTTACAAAGAAAGAAAGATTAATTAAACATATTATTTATAATGTTATTATCTATTCAAAATACCATATCAAAAAAATTGAAGATGAAAACTTGAATAGTAATTTTAAGAATGATTTTTAAATATTTAATATAAAAATTTATTATATTTTTTTTATGTAAATCTTGTTTAAGACGAAAAGTCCAGACATAATATTAGGTGTCGAACTGAGTCATATATATGTGATGCCAAGAGATGACATCCTTCTTGCAACTTTCAACGATATTATCAATAATGCATCAAAAATAAGAAGCCATGGAGATTTCTCATTATATACATATATAGCAACGCCAGGATTGTTGCATGGATATTCTTGAGTCTCGACCATCCCAAGAAAATAACGGTTACTTATCTTCCCCAACAACGAGTACGTACATGTCAATTAATCTCTCTCCCTCTCTCCCTCTCTCTCTGTATGACAGAGAAGCCATGGCCCCTTCAAGCTGGCTGTGCAGTAGCAGCTCCAAGAACATGGTAGTCAAAATCGTTTATCCAGGGGGGCACGTGGAGCTCCATGACAGGCCTGTCAGCGCATCAGAAGTCATGCTCCGGAACCCAAGAAGTTGCGTCGCCCACCCACAAGTTTTCCAGCAGCCGTGGGCAGTTGTTGCACCGGACACGATGCTTATGCCCGGCCAGAAGTTCTACGTAGTACCCATAAAAACCGTACGGAAGCTTCAGAGGCTTTCTCCGAAGCAATCTCCGGCGGCTTCATTGGTGCACGAAATCCGGAGTAGTCAATCTAGCAAAGGAGAGGAGGATGACGAAGAGCATGGCATGGTTTACACGTGTAATTGGTTCTTTGTTAATAAGAAAAACAGCACAAAGCGATCTGAAGATAATTGCTTCATATGCTTGCTAATGGGGATCAAGATCAAAGAGAATGCCGGCAATGGCGGCTCAAGCCAAGAAACGAGGACGTCAGGCAACGATATTATCGGTTCTTCAGAGGGCAGAGGAGTTACCAGAAATAGTACTACGGATTTTACAAGAAATAGGATAAGAGGGTCTCCCAAGAGATTTCCATCTATTGATCATTGGCAGCCAAGTCTAGAAAGCGTCAAGGAAGAATAATATTTATAATTAATTATCGATATATATATATATGTTGTTTTAATGGTAAGAAATGTTATTTAGTAGACTGTTATACAATTGTCATATAATTGAAATGATATGACAATAAAAATTACTTTTGATTTTTCTTGTTTACCTGGTTTTGTTGATTCAAAGAGTAATTTTTACTACGTACAACATTCTAATTATATAACAGTCGTATAAGAATATATATGCCGACAAGGATGAATAAGCGGGTAAGGTAGTATAATTCGTTTTCTATAATATTCAAGTCCCTGTAACAGCTTCAGGGTATTTGAATGACAAATTTTGCAGTGGGAATATATATATATCACTAGATGACATGTTGTTTATAATAGAAAAAAACAAAACCCTCCTTCCAAAACAAAATCATTGTTCCTTCAATTCAATATAGTTTCATGGTATTTGCATAACCAACTTTATCATTCTGATCATTTGCTGTTTTCTCTCTCTCTATATATAGAAAGAGACAGAACAGCAAATGATCAGAATGATAAAGTTGGTTATGAAAATACCATGAAACTTCTAGACAATCAACATTGTATTGAATTGAAGGAACAATGATTTTGTTTTGGAAGGAGGGTGTTGTGTTTTCTATTATAAACAACATATCATCTAGTGATTGGTGAATAAGATCATATATATATATATATATATATATATATATCATGCAGGGGCGGAAAACCATGTGTTAGGATTCGTTCCCCCAAAATTTTTACAATTCTTTATAAAATATACATATTTAATGAATTCGTTCTCCAAAAAATTGATATATTTGTCCCCCCAAAATTAACATATTATGTGTTATTTCGTTTGTATTTTTTTTCTTAGCCATTTTCCATCTCGTTTTCCTTACATTTATTTTTTGTTTGTTTTTTTTTTTGTATTTTTGTGCAAAAATGTAGAATATGATGAAAATATCTGTTTTATTTTATTTTTTGAGTGATTATTTGCACTCATTTGAGTTTACAATATTTATTTTCTGTACCATTTTTCTTGAACTCTATACATCGTGTGTTAGTTTATGTTGTTAATTATTTATATTATTGTGTGTTTGTGATGTCATGACTCATGACATTAAATTTAAGACTTTTATATTTTTTATTTTATATAAACACACAAAAACACACATGTAGAGAAATTATATGTATTTATGTACTTTTGTATTTATATAAGTCAATGTTCCCAACTTATCAAAAAAAAAAAAAAACAGAAAAGTCCGTCCCCCCTCATCAAAAATCCTGGTTCCGCCCATATATATATATATATATATATATATATATATATAACGCATTATCCTTAAATTAGCACAATTTTTATAAGATAAAAGGCAGTCATTTGATCGTAAGAGTAGAATGCAAATTTTCATTTAATTTGGGAAAATAAAAAAATTTTCCCTTAAATTTTCGTTGGTTAATTTAAGGGAAAATTAAACATTGTAAACTTTATGAGCTCAAACTTTTACCGTCAAAGTGAGTGTCATGTCTAAAAAAATTAAATAAAATAAACTTTATGATCAGCTGAAATAGAAAAATTTGCCATTAAGTAGCCGATAAAAATTTCCCGCATACTGAATTGTCAAAAAAAATTTTCTAATCCCGTCTCTAAAATTATTATGTGTCCTTTAACATGTGAAAAGTACATGTCGTATGCTTCTCATATATATGCCTTTGCGGTAACATTAATAAATAAATACATGTGCAGATCATGTGCTCTGCTTCTTACATGTCGAACGGAAAATATGACAATTTTTTAAAAGAAATTGAATCCTCTCTTTTTCAAATGAAATGGATATCGGTTAGAATTTAAAATTGATAAATCTAATGTTGATTATGGTGTATATGATATTAATGTTGGCACGTGCTTTAAAATGAATACTATCTATTTCAAATGAAATTGAAATAATTCTTGTCTCCTTTTAGAGACCGGATTAGAGGAATTTTCGCAATCCAGTTTGTAGAAAATTTATCAGTCTCAAAGAAATTCTACAACACGAGGGTAATCTTGACAATTGACATGCAACATGGATATGGTTATTGGTTAGTTCCGTTAGGTAGTTACTCTTCAACCCCCACCCTTGATGATTTCGCTGTATACATTTGTGCCAAGAAAATTAGAACCAGAGCACCCAATCTTAGATGGAAAATAATTGCTCACCCTCTGAAAACTTCATTGTTAAATCTCAAACACCTTCCCCCATAGCCCAATCCCAGGTAAATAAAAGCCACCAACCTCTTCTCTCTTGCAATTGGGTATTTGATTTTTATTTATTTATTTATTTTTTCTTCTTCTTACTCTTTTGGGGTGTTTGTGTATGGTTTTGCAGGTCAGGTTGAAGAAACCCAGAACCAGGCCATTAAGGGAAGCTGTAAAGCGAAGCCCTAAAGAGGGAGCAAAGGTGGTTGAATATGATCAAGAGCCAACCTCAAGAGCAGATCAGAACGACACCGTTCAAGCACAGAAATTGATGGTTGAAGATGCTTCTCTTGATCCCAGAGAGTGCAGAGAGAACACCGCCTTTCAGAATGAAGGTACAGATCTAGATTCTAGACCAAAATCACGGAAATCTGGTGCACTTTTCTATTGATGTTTTGTGGTTGTGGGGGCTTCTTTATCATACATACAGAACACAATGTCAGCAGTTGCCCCTTTTAAGGGTATAACAGTCAATCCACGTTTAGGATCTACTCTGTAAAATTATATGCATGCCAGTGAATCATCTTCCATGCTCCAAGGAAGTTGTTTCAACTTAATTAAAAAGCATGAGTTTTCAATATATTATTTAAAGGATCCAGCTATTATGCGGTAGTGAAAACTAACGCATAGCTGCAATCGTTTTGAACACTAAAAAATAATTTTTTAAAAAAAATAAAAAAATAAAAAAACCCCAAAGGGGTGGCTCCCACCACCCCCCATGGCCTTTGGGGTGGTCCAACCACCCAAAAAAGCCAAAAAATAAATAAACAAAATTTGAGTTTGGTTTTTGTGGGTGACCGGACCACTCCCAAGGGCCATGCCACCCCCCACGACCGGTATGAGGGTGGCCAAAACCACCCCTAGGCCAAACAGGGGTTGGCTCAGCCTTTGGGGGTGGTTTCGGCCAACCCCATACTGTAGGGGTGGCTGATGGACCACTCCCAATTTTTTTTTTTTTTTTTTTTTGGGGCTTTTTGGGGTAGCTAAACCACCCCAAAGGCCATGGGGTGGAAGATCCACCCCTAGACCGGCCATGGGAGGTGGCTGGAGCCACTCCTTTGGTCGAAACCACCCCATACTGACCGTAGGGGGTGGCCAAAATCACTCGGGGGTGGCCGATGGCCCTTTCCTAATTTTTTTTTTTTTTTTTCTTTTGGGCTTTTTGGGGGTGGCCGGACCATCTCAAAGGCCACGGGGGTGGAAGATCCACCCCCAGACCGGCCATGGGAGGTCGCTAGAGCCACCCCTTTGGTTTTTTTTTTTTTAATTTATAATTTTTAATGAATTGTGTAATACTTTTTTTAAAACCCCACTTTTTCAATGCCAAAAAGGGTACCGTTTTGGGCAACTGTAGTTGTGTGGTAGTTTTCACTACCGCACAAAAGCATTCTTATTTAAGAAGTATGTATTTTTCACATGAAAAGTGACACGCGTCATTTTTATAGAATAAAATTGAGAAACTTCTTCCAACCTAAGAAAAGAGAAAGTCTAAACGTCTTTTTCTTATCATTTTCTTATATAATTCATAGAGAAAAATACACATACCTCTTTCAAATTAGAACTATATTGTCAATGTTCCCCACAAACTATCAATTGTGTCAATCTTTCCTCTAAACTACTAATAAAATGTCAATGTCTCCGTAATGACAAAAATACCCTTAATAAAAAAAATATAAAACTCTAAAAATAAAAATAAAAATTATATAAAAAGAAATAGGGGTGGCTAAACTGTCTCCAACACCTAGGAGTGGTGCCCGAACCACCCTCAGGTATTTGGCATGGATCGGCCACTCCTGAAACTAATGGGGGTGGCTGAGCCAACCCCTAGCATTTTTTGTTGGTGCCTCAGCCACTCCTTATAAGTTTCCGGTCAGCCACCCCCCAACAACAAGTAAAGGTGTAGATCTTACATATCTAATAGCTGATTTTTAAAAAAATATGTATGGAATAAAGACAGAGGATTGCCTACCTAACTGGCTATTGTCAAATTTATAAATGATATTTAATGAAATAAATTATTTTTAAATTGTTATTTGAGAAGCCACTTCTGGTTTTTAAATTATAAAAAGGAAATAAGAATAGGGGTTTTGTAATTTTTTTTTGGGTATAAAAAGCAAACTTACAAAAGGTTTTAATTTTGATATTCTCTGAAAATAAGTTAATTTCAAGCATAATTCTCTGAAAAATATCTTTTTCCGTATAACGACTGAAAATAATTTTTGAAAATGTTGTATCGTGCTATCCCATTGTTTTCCATCTTCGTGAATTTAAAAACATAAAACTATTTTTGAAAACAGAAACCAAAGAGGCCTCTGTTTTCCAATGTTGCTTTAGAAAGAAAACCAAGCAAAATGCAAAGTCTTTTAGACTAGAGTTAATTATCTTTTCAGTATTTAAGTATTCACGTTGTTATTTTTTTCCACCTAAGTTTAAATTCATATCACATATGTGATATGTCACTTTAGTTATTGGTAACTAAAGAGTTTAGTATCTCCGTCACCATTCTATTAGCCAAACTAACAGACTACAATGGAAGTTAAAACCACCTCCTGCGGCCAATCTGGGGGTAGTCGACCATGGCCCCCCCTCCCCCTCCAAGGCCTTTGGGTGTGGTTTCTATGCATCACTTAAGGCCTTTGGGTGTGGTTTCGGCTACCTCCTACGGCCCGTATGGGGGTGTCCTAATCACCCCTAAGGGCCTTAGGGGTGGATGACCCAATGGCTAAAAAGGGGCGGCCAAAACCATCCATAATTCCATATGGCAGTCCGTTAATTTGGCTGACAGAGGTATTAAATTGGTATTTATCCATAAGTCAAGTACTATTTGTGATATGAATTAAAACTTGTAAAAAAATATAAAAACATAAAAATTTAGGTAATAAAGAGGTAATTAACTCTTTAGAATAATGTTGTCTCCAAGAGGAGCACCTTGTGAATCTGTTTGTTTGATTGGAAAATTTCTTGAGGATTTACATTATCAATGTAGGTGCTTCAAAGAAGGGATCTGCAAAGTCACATCTATACGAGATCTGTGCTGCAAACTATTGGAAGCCCCCTTTATTTGAATGCTGCAAAGAGGAAGGGCCAAGCCATGCAAAAATGTATGTTCAACATCTACTACTCAAGCACAAAAGTTTTCAACTAATCATCACTTACGGTATTTGGCGCTACCGAAAATAATTGTCAAATTAAAAATATTTTTCGTTTAAGTAAAAAAGCTTCTTTAATTTCAAAAATGATTTCCTTTTTTTTAAAAAAAATTTTGTAAACCATTTTTCGAGTTTGAGTTTCTCATTCTCAAACCGCCAAACCATTGCTAAACAACCGTGATACCTACTTTGGAGGTTGGTGGAAGTCGTTGGTCGTTTTTCGCCACTGCTTATTTTCTATACAAACCAAACGCTGAAAAATATCTTATGGGTTAAAAATGAGTTCGTAAAAAATATTTTCCGACAGAAAACAGTTTACAAGAAGCCTAATTGCATTGAATTTCAATATGATTTACTAGCTGACTCCGTGGAATGATGGATTGTTAGTAACGATTTCATAGTTCTGAACAGGTTCACCTTCAAGGTTATTGTTGAGATACAAGAAGCCTCAACTACTGTTTTGGAGTGCTTTGGGGCTCCCCAATTGAAAAAGAAAAGGGCAGCAGAGCATGCAGCTGAAGGTGCACTATGGTACTTGAAGCATAGTGGTTATTCTCCAAAGGATGACCAAATCATATAGATTAGCACATAATATATGCCTTTGTTTATAATATATCTATATATATATATGCCTTTGTTTATTCCCACTATTTCCTTACTGGAAATTATATTTAGGGTTTCGTTGCCCATAAAAGCTTTTGTTCTTTCAGATTCACCTGTGCAGCACATTCATTCACAGTGGCTTAGCCATTTTAGATAGCAATCAACTCGCATCGAAAGCAAAAAAGAAAGGGATTATCATTGAAAAATGAAATGAATGAAAACTATTTCATGCTAAGCTAATTGGATCTTCTCAGACTGTGTTGGACAATCTCATTTGTGGGATTATTCTCAACCCTGACATCTTCCTACCAAATCAGACAAGAAAAGGACAAAGGATAAAACACAGAGCTGAGCTCACTTGCCAAATGATTTCCCAACTCAAACAGTGTAGTGTTGCTGAATGGTTTCAATGTCAATTCCCTTCAGTTTCACTACAGATTCAACGTGCCCCTTCAGCGTATGGAGCTCTCTCAACCTGGAAACATAACAAATGGTGCAAAAATCAAGATAACTGATATTTTCCTTTTAACAACATGATTAACATCAGCTTCCCCGGAAAATTACCTGGCGACTTCAGCACGCCTCTTGGCCTGTTCAGCGATTTCAGATGACTCCCCATGGTTGCCCTTATCATTGAAAAGTTCTGATGCTTGTGGAGGATGCAGTCCATGCAGAGTACGTTGAGCTAAAGCCCATTGTGCCTCCCTCTCTCCCCTTCCATAATCCTTCTTTGTTGAGAAAGCAATCTGGATGATAGAGGGTGCAATAAAAGGAGCAGTCAAAGATTGGTTACAAGATGTTTGCACAAATCTCCCCTACTCAAGGAAGATCAGTTACCTTATTCTGGAGCAAATTATCCCAGGCCTTGCCACTCAATGCATATCGGATAATGAATTTAAGGATATCCAAAGGGATGTAGAAGATGATGCTGTAGAGCCAAATTACGCCAGCCCATCCCCACCCAATTCCATGAATCCTTGCAAAGCCCCAATTTGCATACACAGCAATGATGGTGGCCACCTTAATAAATCAATCAGAAAAACAAATCACTAAGCCATTTGTGTGTCATTTGCAAGAGAACAATATCAGGAACCAGAATCCGGATTTTTCCTATTTACTCACCAGTTGTGCTATAAGAAAGGCAAACAGAAGCAAGAGACCAGGGCGTTCGACATAAGACCAGCTTCGGGACCGAGTAACAAAGATAAGCGCCTGGCTTACAATACTCACTTGAAGGTAGACAGCTGCCATAAGCTCTTCATCGCTGTTCCTGATAGATCTTACACCAAATTTATCCTGCCAATGTTATTTTCGTATAATTACATCCGGAATTAGATTGATTTCACAGTAAGGAACAACTAACAGTGAGGAAATATCTCTGAAAGTCCAGACAACAGTGCTAGCTTTATAGCCGGGATATTGATATTTTCTTACCGAGAAGAAGTTGGTTTTGTGAGCAGCCCAGAAGAAAAGAAGAGTCATGACAGCTAGGTAGGTGCCAAGAACAACGCCAGTGGCAAAGATCTCCTTAAGCTTCCATGAGTCTGGAAGAGGAGAAGCCTTCACCCTGTCTTTTGAAATGGTCATGATAGTTCCATCATTGAGTATGGCAATTATCAGTACCATAAAAGGTGAAAAATCAAATTTCCATATTAGCGCCAGAAGCATAAACCCCAGCACTATACGGATAGTTATAGAAACTGCATAGATCGTGTAGTTCTTCATTCGCTGGAAAATTGCTCTGCTAGTTAAGACAGCACTAATAATCACACTCAATCCTGGCTCTGTCAGAACTATGTCAGATGCACTCTGAGCTGCATCAGTGGCATCAGCTACTGCGATTCCAATATCTGCCTTCTTTAGAGCTGGGGCATCATTAACACCATCTCCAGTCATACCACATATATGTTTCATCTCTTGCAGCCTCTTCACAATTTCATATTTATGCTCTGCACGCTTCCACTTGTTAGTCCCATTTTGACAAATCTTGCAATCATTCAAACTAACCTTTGAATCCATCCCAAGATAACAGCATATTCTTACAGTTTGGAAGAAATAAAATCTCACACTGCTTTTCCTTTCTTTTTAAATTTTAAAAATTGTTTACATATTTTTTCAATTCATTCCCAGATAGAATAGATTTCACAGAATGCTTCAATATAAATGAGTTAGTCCAATTACCAGGGAAGACGCCAGCAAACCCATCAGCCTTCTCAATAAGCTCATCAACAGGCAGGGCGGCAATGGACTCATCCTTGTGGTCCCCAAGGAGGGAGGAAGAAGGATACATATTTGTTCCCATGCCGAGCCTGCGACCAGTCTCCTTCCCAATAGCAAGCTGGTCACCAGTGATCATCTTAACATTGACACCAAGATTGAGTGCACGGCGAATGGTCTCTGCACTATCATGCCTTGGAGGATCAAAGAGAGGCAATAGACCCATAAACTGCCATGGTCCTCCTGCGCTCTCCTTGGTTTTATCTGGCACTATCTGAAAGTAGACAATCAATGACAAATCAAGTTCGTGTAACGATAGCTTCATCACGCAACTAAATCACTGAGGAACATGGAACACAAACTCACTTGTGTAGCAACAGCAAGAGAGCGTAGACCGCGATCAGCAAACTTAGCAATGATTGCATGAGCTTTCTTTTTTACATCTTCCTGGAGGTTGCAGAGCTCAATGATCTGGTAGAGATTTCAGGTACTTAGCTATAAAGATAATGGATAAAAAAATAGTGTGAAGAAAGTTGTAAGGAAAAAAGAAAACCAGTAATGTGATTTGGATAATCTATCACCTGCTCTGGTGCGCCTTTGCTAACTCGGTGCCAGTTGCCTTCAGAGTCTGTATATGTTATGGCTGTACGCTTGTCAACTGGATTAAAGGGCAAGAAATGGACTTCAGTGATACCTTCTCTGGCCTGCCAGGCATATATGGAAAAACAAGTTATGGAATTGTAATATTCAACTATAACAACTGCACAAACCCTTGAATGTTCAGAAGACCGATTGAACCAATCAGTCTCTCAATATATTTTTTTTTATAGGAAAGCATGTTGCCCCAATTGCGTTAAGGGAATATCTAGCTGCAAAATCTGAAAGCGAGCTGAGCCCACACACAATCACTCATGGTTTGTAACTTTCAAACAAAACGAATAAGGGGGAAATACAGATTACATATTCGGTTACAATGTACCTCCTTGGGGTCACCCAACATGCCAACAATACAAGCATCAATAGCATCCTGATTCTCAACCCTAGAAGCCCTAGCCCCGAGTAAAATCAGAGCATCCTGGTCCACATCCTTCACAAATACCTGTAAATAAACAAAATACTTCCATGAATAAATCACCAAGTTTCATGATTGTTGATTCTCTAAACAAATAGATTATAGACCAAGTTATTATGTATCAACTTCTTTTACTTTATCACTACTTATCCATATGCTATATACACTCACTAACCTCGATCATGGTCTTGTCTACTGTAAGCTTGTTGAGAGTAAGAGTCCCAGTCTTATCGCTACAGAGAACATCCATTCCAGCCATCTCTTCGATAGCTGTCATCCTCTTGGTGATAGCACCTTGTTGTGACAGCCGGTGGGAACCAATAGCCATTGTCACAGACAATACTGTTGGCATGGCAATTGGGATACCTCCAATGAGAAGTACCAAGAGATTGTCAATCCCACTCCTGTACTGTCGGTGCTGAATTGGGTACATTACCACTATCTCTACTGCCATCCCCACAGCAATCGAGCAAATGCAGAAGTTTCCAATGGCAGTCAACACCTGACCAAATAATCACCATCCAGTGCACATTAGAGAAAGCAAAAGACAGCATACAATGAGAAGTTCTAATTGTTCAAACTTAGAATGGCACCATTTGAAATGGATTTCAGTAATTTAAAAACATTTCTCAACTTCATTCGGAATTTTGTTGGAGTCTACCCTCCACCAAGCTCATGAAAACCAATTTTGTATCGTAATATTAAGCAGTAATCAGGCTTTTCAGTAATAAGCTCCTGGATTTTCAGAAAAATATATCACAATTCCCCCCTCCTCCATTCATTCGCAATATTTCATACTTGCCCTTAGAGATAGTACCTTTTGGAAATGTCCTGCTTGGTTGGTGCTGTCCACCAGGTGAGCAGCCTTGCCGAAGAAGGTGTGAACCCCAGTGGCAATCACAACGGCCTCAATCTCACCTTGTTTGACAGTGGATCCAGAGAAGACTTCATCACCCGGGCTCCTTGTAACTGGCAAAGACTCACCAGTTAGAGCAGACTGGTCAATCTTGAGTGGGTCTCCCTCTAAGAGACGAGCATCAGCTGGGACGATATCTCCTAACTTGACACTAATAACATCTCCTGGTACCAAGATTTCAGCTTCTTGCTCTGTCCATCTTCCATCTCTCAGAACCTACAATCAACCAAGCAAGCAGACTGAATTGACTACTCTAGTCACGGAAAGTGTATAACTTACCAACATTGTTGTAGCCATGTTATCATGCAGAATTACCTTGGTTTTTGGTGCAAGACCTGCCATAAGTGCTGCTGCAGCATTGCCTGCATTGTTTTCTTCTACAAAGCTTATGGTGGAGTTAATTACAAGCAATGCCACTATTCCCACAAAATCCTGCCAGTCTGGTGGCTTGCCCTGCAATTGTTCATGGAAAAAATAAAAAAAATAAAAAAAAAAAGCATGCCAGTGTGAGATGAAGCATTCTTCATCAAATTATCAAGTTATGTGGGTGTGTGTGTGTAGAGAGAGAGAGAGAGAGAGAGATGTTACCCCTCCATTTGCCAAAGCTATGGCCATGATAGCGGCAGCCTCCATCACCCAAGATAGAGGATTCCACATAAAACCCAGGAATTTCAGAAACTTATTTTCCTGTTTCAGGAATGATTTTAATTGATCAGTTTATTTATTTTAAAACTAATAATAAATAGAAGAAAATAAACACAAAAGTATTATGGATATTGCCTCCTTTTCTTCTAGCTTGTTTGGGCCAAAGATAATGAGCCTCTTCTGCCCCTCCTCAGTTGACAAACCTTCTTTTGAGCATTGCAATTGTTCAAATACTTCCTGTACTGGTATGTGCTCCTGTATACGCGGTACATCATTGCAAAGTTTTTAAGAAATATATCTCAATAATAATTCAACAACTTAGCACAGTAACAATTCAATTTCAGAAACAAACTTTTTGCTTTCTGTGTGTTGTGTTTTTTGGCCAAAACAAGAGTTTAGAACCGCCCATTACAGCAATCAACGTCAAATTTCAAGCTTATAGTACAAGTATTTAACTCAATATTTGCATACAGCAAGTGCCTCTTCTTCACTAATAGACCACAATCATGATGCCATTAAGGCCAAAAAAAGAAAGACAAATAGTAAAAGCAAGCTCAGTGGCAAGAGGTTCTTCATTTTCCAGGGTCCAACACAAGAATAAAACCATTCCACATTTTGATTCCTTCGATTTTCTGACATTTTCCCAGCTACCAAACAGAGACACAAATGTAACAGACCAGCTTAGAAACAGCTTTTGCACAATGCACAAATAAACAACATTTTGATGATTTAACAAAAATGCCAAAATTCTTATTTCAAGCAAATCTGGCCTCTGAAACAAAAGCATCGAAAACTTCAAAAAAAAAAACAAACAAACAAACAAACAGTTTAAAAAGGCAGAGAATAGATCTTTAAAGTATTTGAAACCAGAACCTGAATGATCAAAACCAGTTATCAAACACCAAAAAAAAGAAGCAAATTTAGAACATCAATTTGTAAAGAAAATGAAAACACGGAAACAGAGCTCTAAAACCAAAGTGTATCAAATAAGCATTTGCACAAACGATCGAGAACAACAACAACAACAAAAGAAAATATTCACGAAAGCACACAATGAGAGGCTTTGATTATCATATCGAACAATCTTCCATTAATTTTATCAAAGCAATATCATATGCAAAGCCTGAAAACAACGATCGCAGACAAAACAAAAAACCGAAACACAAAAACATCATTAATTAAACAAACAAAACAAAACAAAAAGACGAACTTACGAGATCGATATTCTCCTTCTTGATCTCTTCCAAGCTAACACGCCTGTTCTCGGCCATTTTTCTTTTTTTGGTTATCTCACACCAAAAAAGAAGCTCTCACACTCTTACAGCGCTTCCATATACACGTACTGACTTGCGTGCGGCCCTCTAAATCGTTGCGAGAAAATAGAAGACGCTCCATCACTTGCAGATTGCAATCTCATGCTTTTTTTTTTATTATTATTATTTATTTATTTTTCTTTTTTTATAAATTTCTCACCTAAAATCAAATCTCTCTAGAAAATCAAATCTCTCTCTCTCTCTCTCTCAATCTGGAAGGAGTAGTAGGATTGTGTGTGGTTTGAAAGAGTGAGGGGCTTATAACGAACCGGGGGATTCGTCTTTTTATGGAATGGCGTGATATGTGAGCGGAGGAGCGGGAGTCTTGGAGCGCCCTTTGGCCCCGGTCATCCGGTTTGAACCTGTTTTTCTATTCTCACTCTGCTTTCTCGTCTTCCGCACGCCAACGGCAACCTTCTAGTTTTCGATCGTCATATGTGGCGGGTTGGTGTTGGGCTGTGAGGGGAATACGTTGTGGAGGGAAAATTTTGAGGATCGGAGCGAATCGACACGTGGATGCACGGGGAGTGAGAATATATATGAAAGGCGTTTAGAATTCCTTCCCCCACCTAGTATGAGCTGGCAAATTCTTTATTTATTTATTTTTTTGAAATAACAATTTTTAGAGCTAGAGTATTTAAGAAAATTTGGAAAATTATAATTCTATTCCAATTAAAAAACTTGTCATTTATGTGTTTCCATCGAACAAAAAAATAATCATTTCTATTTTTAAGAATAATCATTTTAGTGTATCAAATATAGTTTAAAGGTCAGTTTGAGATTGCGATCTTAAAATATATGATTTGAAAACGTGATTTTTAAAGGGAAATACTAGGTGTTCTCCTGGTGTCCTCACAACTGTGATGTGGCTTTTAAAATCACCAATAGATTAAAAGTCAAAAATGATAATCTTAAATTCAACGATAATTTTAAAAGCTACATCACATTTGGGATTACACCAGAAGAACACTAAAAAAATACCTATAATTTCTCATTTTTAAAAATGCACTTTTAAAGCGATTGGCAAAATCATAATTTGGCCTTTAAAATTACAGTTTAACATTTTTAAAACTGTGCGTTTTCAAAAAAGCACCTATTTGCCAAGAATTTGAAAATGCATATTCTCTACGTTTTCAAATCACAATGTTTTAAAAATGCAATCCTAAAACAATTAGTTTTCTACGATTTAGTTTAAAATTACATTTTTTTGTCTTGAAATCGCAATGTCAAACGCACCCTAAAGAATTCAAAAAAGAATAGGGTCCATAGGAAAAAAAAAAAAAAAAAAAAGGTGAGATCTTTAATAGTTGCTTGCAAAAGAAATTTACCTACATTTAATTCTTAAAAAGTATAAAAGAAAGGAAGAGAATCAAGATGATTATATTACCAAATCAACTTTAATTATAATAGTTTCTCAAAAAAAAAAAAACTTTAATTATAATTTTAATTACAATTATAGTAGTAATTAAATTCATTTATTCCACCACAAATTTTATGGAAATGAGGAAATCCAGGAAATTTAAACCGTTTGGAGAGTTTGTACGCTAATTGAATGGCTACCGTTTTGTTTTTTTCCTCTAAGTTCGTCGATGCCCATTGGACCTATAAGTTCGTCCTTTCAAAAAGTTGAGCCCATCTTTACTGAGCCTAATTGGTCTTCTGTGGCCCTTCTAATTCGGCCCATTTGATGTCTCAGTTATTTGACACAAACAATAAAGGAGAGAGAGATAACTGTGAGTTTTCTTCGACTCCAAACAAAAAGAAAAAGAAAAAGAATGTTTTCTGGGTGGCGATATTTGCAACTAAGGCTCCGTTTGTTTTGACGACAAAAACATTTTTATAAAAAAAGATTTCCTAAAAAATATTTTTCAGTATTTTTTTTTTTTTTTCTGACCGCGATCCCGACGGGGTCCCGTGGAGTCCCAGTAGTGGTCCAACTGTAATATCTGGGGAAAAGCGCTACCTACATTTACGCTATTACCTCAAAATGACTAGTCAATTTGAAGCTTTTCTAGAATTCATTATAAAACTCAGTTTCACCTAGTAATTAGGCAATGTATAGCACCCATAATTATCTTTATAAACCATCTACTCTATTTAAGCTTCTTCTCATCTTCTCAATATGGGACCAGTATGTTACACCAACTGATTGAGTTTCGGCGGTGTCCCGGTAAAGCCTTTGCGGTGGCCCGACCATGACCCCGCGAAGTCCGAGCAGTGGCCTAATGACTCCCAACTGGGTCTCGGCAGGTCCCAGTGAAGTCTTGGCAGAGTCCTGACAATGTCTCGATTGGGTTTGTTGATTTGAAACGAGACGCTCAAACTTGGAAAATAGTTTACGATTTTCAAAAATATAAACCATTTTCTGAAAATTAAATAGGCTTTTTCGGTCAAACCGAAAATATTTTTCCGTTAACTATTATTTTCAATCACACCAATCACCCAAAAATACGAAAAATATTTTTTAAAAATCATTTTATGCTAACCTATTGTTAAACATTAGCCCTTTCACATTATCATTATTTATACATTATCCCATCCATCCACTTCTAGGTTACACTTTCTCATACCATAGCATCATTTTATTTATTGAAAATAATACTTGAAATTTATACAAGATTTTGCTTAATTATTTGATGTTGGGTGACTATTTAATTAACACCTATGACATCTTGCTTCTATTTTAGAATTAGATCTAAGCCCGGCTAAATTATCACTTAATGCAGAATTATCACCTATGACATTCATTCTCGCATATGAATTCAAACTCTCCTTTAAGTAATAGATGAGATCCAACACGTTGAAATACGAGGTAAATGATGAAAACAAAGTTCGAATGATCACCACTTATCCTAAAAGTTTAAATTGATAAAAATAAATTAATTTAATAATTTCATTTATATTTTAATAAGTCCCATGTTTTTTAATGAGTAGTTGCACAATTTCTTCGTGCAGAATTTGATAATTAATGCAATCAAATTCAATTGGTAGACAACAACTGCCTCTGCTTGGTGGTTGTTGTCTTTGTTTATAAATGTACCTAGTCATCATAAACATTCACATTGCAATTGAAGAACACAAAGACAAATGTCAAACGATCGATCGAGATGCATCGAATTGCTTGGAAGTGAAATTTGGATCCAAAATTTCAAAAATCACTCTAGTTAAGGATGTTTTTGAGTGCTTAAAAATCTGCATATGAATTTGCACTAAAAACAAAAACTATCATCACATGGCGATGGTGAAGGGGGGGATGAAGGGGGATGATAAAAAGATAGTCAAAAGAAAATGAAGGGATAGCTAGCTAATCAAAGAGGACCCTTCTTTTTATTCATGCCTGCCTGCCGTGGACGGTGGCTAACCATGTGGGCCGGGGCTCACTGTTTGAGATATAACATCGTTTGTCTTTGTCATGTCCATGTGAAGGGATGGGGGAAGGAGAAGAAAAATGGAAAATGCATGTTACATGCATGCATATCATTTCTTCTGCGTCCTTGTATATCTTTGTCTCTAGACATAGAAAATTAAGTTCGTGTCTTGTCTACAGTCGCTCTAATGATATTAAGCGTTTTCAAAGGTAAGTTGTACCTAAGATTTGTATTATTGAGTATCACTGCAACAAATTGTTTCTTTTCTCGGCGTTTGTTTAAAACATCTAAGGGATAAATGTAAAATTGGTCTTTGTGGTTGGCCTAAATTACAAATCACTCCATGTAGTATAAAAAATAATTTATATGTCTCTATAATTGGCTTAAATTACAAATTACTCTCTGTATTATAAAAAATAATTTATAGGTCCTCAATGTATGCCAAAATAACAATTTACTCCATGAAATCAATTAATTTTTGTTAAGTAAACTAACAAAATCTGTCACTTTGCCACGTCATACCCAATAAAAACGCTGCACGTATTATTATTAATTTGACTTTCAAAAATGACAATTAGAATTTTACACATCATTTTACGACGCTAGCTAAGATTCACACTTTAGCCCTCACTCCACGTCGTACAATTATAGTAAATTAACCTAATATCTTATATCCTCAAAATTTTACCCTGTATACAACCCTCCCTCATCTTCATCTTCCTCAGCTGCTTCACAAAATATGACCGTCAAATTATCGCAAAATGCTCACAGTCGTGACGAGCTAGGAAGATGAAAATGAGGGAAGGTTACTCACATGGAGTAAAATTTTGAAGATAGAAGAGATTATGTTAATTTACTGTAGCAGTATGATGTGACAAAGTAATGGATTATGTTAAGTTACTTAACGTAAATTAATTTTTGGGAGTAAACTGTTATTTTAACCTACCCTAAGGACCTATAAATTATTTTTTATACCACAGGGATCGATTTGTAATTTAGGCCAACTATATGGATGTATAAATTATTTGTTATATCACATGGAGTGATTTGTCATTTAGGCCAACCACAGGGTCCAATTTTACATGTATCCCAAACATCAAATGCACCAACAAATAAACACCCAAAAATCAACCGATTCCCGGCGTTTAAAAAATGCTAGAAATCACCCCCATTTTTTCTTTTTTATTTATTCATTTATTTATTTATTTTGGCCCTTAATGGGTAATGTTGCAAGCAATTTTGTGATCAAGTCACAGAGGGTGCAAGTTATGGGTTGGACTAAAATATCTTGGTATAGTATTAAGGGTACATTTGGCATTGCAATTTCATAGACAAAATGAGTGATTTTAAACTAAATTGTAAAAAAATAGATTGTTTATGATTGCGTTTTTTAAATTTTGCAATTTGAAAATGTAGGAAATCTGCATTTTCAATCGCATGTAAGGAGCTGTTTTTTTGAAAACACACAATGATAAAAGCTAAATTGTGATTTTAAAGGTTAAACTATGATTTTGCCAAATGCTTAACTACGTTTTTAAAAATCACATTTTCAAATCGTACTTCTTGAAATCACAAGTACAAACAAACCTTAAATCAATGAATATTAATAAATGAATGAAATCGTCAAAAGAAACAAAATGACTACCATCAAATTAACGTCATTTTTAAATAAGATGGGATAAAAAGGGTTGTAGCTTTGTGCATGGAAAGTTTAATTCATTTGGCCATGACCAACCTAAAAAAAATAAAAAATAAATAAAAAGGGAAAGCTAGCCTTGTTGAGGATCTTTGCATGAGCTAGTGGCCACTCATGATCTTCTCCTGGTTTCTGATCATCCAATGATGAACAGATCCAGGAACGAGTGTGAGATTGAACCATGCACTTACAAATGCCATATGGATTTGTCCCCCCATGATTTGGAGTTTTGGACATATATAACATTAATATTCTTTCTAGTTATGAGCACTTTTGACCGCCTGGATATATATATATGGTTTCCCAAAGAAATTTCCCAAGTTCAAAGTACCCCAATCATTTCCGCATCTTCTCTTCATTAACTTCTTCGAAGTGGGAAGAACTATGAAGTTCCTATTGAAATTTGTTTGTAAGTGCCGCAAATTATAAGAACATCCATTAATATGGACAAATAGTTTACGATTATATATATATATATATATATATATATATATATATATATATATATATTACGAAAAGTAAAGAAAATTTTTCTGTCTAAACCCAAAAATCTTTTCAGTCGTGTGAAACAAGAAAAAAAAACGTTTTACATGCCTAAACTCATTTGAACTTTAAAAAAGAAAATGGTGTATATGCAAGTACATATCTAGAGCATCTCTGGCAGTGTTTCTAAATTAATTTTTTAGTTAAATTTAACTATTTTGCTAACTTTTATTGCTCCAACAGATACTGTAAAATAGAAGGTTTTTCTTCTATTGCTACAATGAACTTTCATATTTACAAGTTACTGAAACAACTTATAAGTAATATTTTATTATATTTTATATTTTTTCTATTTTTTTAATCTTTTCTCTCTCATTCTCTCTTTATTTTTTTTATGAGGAAGATAAGAAAATGATAAAAAAACTAATAAAATAATACTAAAAAATAATATTTAATTATAGTAGATAGTTAAAATAGATGTTCTCGTTGGAATGTGTAGTGAAAAATTAGTAGTTAAAATGAAAAAAATTGTATTTTGAGTAATAAAACGAAAACTCTTGCTCAAGATACTTTGAAAAAGTGTAGCTAAAGTTAAAAAAAATAAAAATAAAAATTGATTTTAAGTGACTAAAATAACATCAACGGCTGAAAATGCGCTGAAATTATCAATTTTATAAGGTTTGAAGAAAGTGGGCGGCGGGCCAGGGGACAAAATCAATCAATTCCCATGTACATAAAGAATCATGAGGCATGAGTTTAGAATAGGAGAATTAATGGACCCCACCATCATGTTTTCAAAGAGTGAAAAATAGGTTGTTTTAATAATTTTGGACGTACGAGAAAAAAAGCTGGAGGCAGAAGTACTGCTGCCCATCATCCCTCTCCCCACATCCAAATATTTGACATGAACAAAAGCTAGACACGGAGAACATCTTAGGACAAACAACTCTCTTGTCATATTTGTCTTGTATTGAAATGTTAATGTAACAAATAGATGGTTTCTTTATTACGTGTCTTATCTTTATTACATGTCTTATCGAAAACACTCACCTGCCTTACGTTTTTTAGGATTACTTATTCACATGTTCATTTTACACTAATTGACGTGATGTACTTTAACTAGTTTTTTTTTTTTTTTTTGTGTTTTTTTTCCTAAGTGGCTGACAACCTGACATGAGAAGTTACTTAAAACACGTCATTTTTTTTTTTTTTTTTTAAGTGGAGCAAGCAAACCCACATAGCCCACAAGTAGGGGTGGGAGTCGGATAATTTCGTTACAAAAATGAGGTTTTCGCATTTTTCACCGCTATTGTCGGTAAAGTCAAAATTTTCACCGACTTATTCCGCCAACTTTTTGTTTAATTACTAAATGGCGGTTGGTAATGTCGGTAAGCAAAGAAATGGAAAATTGGTCAGCAAAGTTAGTCGATTCGGTTACAAAATTTTATTCTGCCTATCGAATGAGTTTGTCGAAAATAGAAAAAGTCTACCGCCTACCGGCTATCGGTTAAACAGGGTCGGTAGGTATCGATCGGTTCTTAGTCGGTAGGCGGTTAATTTGCCCACTCTTACCGACAAGTGAGCTTGAAGATGGCTCATAAGATTAATAAAAGGCTTCCATTTGAGGGAGAGTGTATCAATGTAGTGATGGATATATATGTGAGTATAGAAGGATAGAGTCCCATATTGAAAATATGTAAAAAGTGTGAGCGGTTAATATAGTATTGTTAGGCCCAAACTCATAAACTTAAGCTTTGAATTATATGGTGTCTCAACATACCATGTTATAGGCTTACTAAAAGACTCCTCAATGTATCAATCGCCCTAACAGAAGATGGTGGCAATACCTCCTTCTCAAGAGTCACTCATGGGGAGGCGGTGAAGAACCACAAAAAGGTTCAAAGAAAAACCACACAAGGGTTGAGAGCTTCTCTCTCTTTTTAAGGGAGAGAAAAGCTTGACAATTAGTGACATTTTAGGAGTGTTAGAATTGTAACAAGTGAAACTATTATTTTTGTAATTTAATGTTATTAATTAACTTCAATCCACTAAAAATTAAAAGAGTTATATATGACATATTAGCCTGGACATTGAATTTGGGAATCATAAAAACAAATAGATTAATTAAAATAATTTGTTTGCTATTAAATCTATAGGATAAGCTTTGAATATCAGCAAAAACCGTTTCCATTTGTAGTGGTTGAGCAAAAGTGTGAGAATTTGAATAGGAATAATTAAGTTGAAAGCTAAAGGAACTTTCTTAAGCTCAAATATTCCAATGACAATAAGAAGCATCAACACGAAGGAAAAAATTGTTAAATAATGCTCTAAAAATAATAATATTGCATCCCTAATAACCAAAATTAGAATTAATAACCAAAATTTAACATTTTAAATGGTTTTGGGTGACTGCTTTTTGTTATTTAATATTAGTTTAATTCGATCCTTCCTCTATAAACTTTTTTTTTCCTTTTCATTATTATTATTATTTATATTTTTTGCTATTATTTTCTAAGATATTTTCGCAAAAAGATTTTTCAAATTAAATTATAATGTAGTCATTGAAACGAAACATGAGAATCGGGAGAAGAATAGTTAAGTTGGAAGCTAAAGGCGAAACTTTCTTAAGCTCAAATATTCCAATGAAAATAACAATTAAGCATTACCACTATATAAAAAAAAATTTGTCAAATAATGTAATAAAAATAATAATATTACATCTCAAATACCCAAAATTTAACATTTTAAATGGTTTTAAGATGTCTAACATAGTTAATTAGGCCAAAACGTATCAACCTTTTTCTTTTGTTATTTAATGTTAGTTTAATTCCATCCACTCAAAACCATCACCGATAGCCAAAAATCAGTAGTGTTTAAAATTAATAGATTCCTCTATAACCCTTCTTTTATTTATTATTATTTTATCTTTTTTTCATTCTTTTCTAAGACGTTTTCGTGTAAAAAATAACAATAAAATGAAAAACCCGCACTTTTTTTTATTTTATATCTATATATATGGGTACGTAAGATAAAATTTCATTGAAACTAAAAAAAAAAAAAGTATGTAATAAGGGGATGGGAAACCTCAACAAACACCCCAATAAAGTTAATATAATGCTCAAGAAAATCATAAAGAAATATAAATGGATCAAAGAATTGGTCCAATCCAAATGATCCAATATCTTATTGACCCAAAGGCCAAAAAAAGGGTTGTCAAATCGATGGTATTTGAAGCATTGCAAAGTGAGGAGTCATTTGCAGCGTTAAGGGAGCTTGGATGCCACTGCATGCAGGAAAGATTATATTGAGACCGACATAAGTGATAATGTTGAAGAGGATCGCCATGAGAGGTGTCAAGTGGTTGTTGTACGTGCAGAAGCAAAAAGGGGAAACGTACATCTACTGCAGAGAGACAGCAAAGAGAGTGGAGGAGGAAGGAGATATGCGTAGCAGATGGAGGGCTCAATGGTTGAAGGTGGAGGGTGGAGAGGGATAGATATGACTTCCAAAAAGGGCAAAAAAAAAAACAAAAATTGAAAAATAAAAATGAGAAGAAAAGGGAAAAACGAGAGAAGGAAGGCGGAGGTAGGAAGAGGTAATATGAGAGGTAA
>NC_081547.1:22523730-22598163 GCF_901000735.1 Corylus avellana
GGTCTCGTGGAGTCCCAACAATGGTCCAAGTGTAATACCCAAGGAAAAGCGCTACCTACATTTACGCTATTACCTCAAAATGACTAGTCAATTTGAAGCTTTTCTAGAATTCATTATAAAGCTCAATTTCACCTAGTAATTAGGTAATGTGTAGCACACATAATTATCTTTATAAACCATCTACTCTATTTAAGCTTCTTCTCATCTTCTCAATATGGGACCAGTATGTTACACCAACTGATTGAGTTTCGGCGGTGTCCCGGTAAAGCCTTTGCGGTGGCCCGACCATGACCCCGCGAAGTCCGAGCAGTGGCCTAGTGACTTCCAACTAGGTCTCGGCAGGTCCCAGTGAAGTCCTGGCAGAGTCCTGACAATGTCTCGATTGGGTTTGTTGATTTGAAACGAGACGCTCAAACTTGGAAAATAGTTTACGATTTTCAAAAATATAAACCATTTTCTGAAAATTAAATAGGCTTTTTCGGTCAAACCGAAAATATTTTTCCGTTAACTATTATTTTCAATCACACCAATCACCCAAAAATACGAAAAATATTTTTTAAAAATCATTTTATGCTAACCTATTGTTAAACATTAGCCCTTTCACATTATCATTATTTATACATTATCCCATCCATCCACTTCTAGGTTACACTTTCTCATACCATAGCATCATTTTATTTATTGAAAATAATACTTGAAATTTATACAAGATTTTGCTTAATTATTTGATGTTGGGTGACTATTTAATTAACACCTATGACATCTTGCTTCTATTTTAGAATTAGATCTAAGCCCGGCTAAATTATCACTTAATGCAGAATTATCACCTATGACATTCATTCTCGCATATGAATTCAAACTCTCCTTTAAGTAATAGATGAGATCCAACACGTTGAAATACGAGGTAAATGATGAAAACAAAGTTCGAATGATCACCACTTATCCTAAAAGTTTAAATTGATAAAAATAAATTAATTTAATAATTTCATTTATATTTTAATAAGTCCCATGTTTTTTAATGAGTAGTTGCACAATTTCTTCGTGCAGAATTTGATAATTAATGCAATCAAATTCAATTGGTAGACAACAACTGCCTCTGCTTGGTGGTTGTTGTCTTTGTTTATAAATGTACCTAGTCATCATAAACATTCACATTGCAATTGAAGAACACAAAGACAAATGTCAAACGATCGATCGAGATGCATCGAATTGCTTGGAAGTGAAATTTGGATCCAAAATTTCAAAAATCACTCTAGTTAAGGATGTTTTTGAGTGCTTAAAAATCTGCATATGAATTTGCACTAAAAACAAAAACTATCATCACATGGCGATGGTGAAGGGGGGGATGAAGGGGGATGATAAAAAGATAGTCAAAAGAAAATGAAGGGATAGCTAGCTAATCAAAGAGGACCCTTCTTTTTATTCATGCCTGCCTGCCGTGGACGGTGGCTAACCATGTGGGCCGGGGCTCACTGTTTGAGATATAACATCGTTTGTCTTTGTCATGTCCATGTGAAGGGATGGGGGAAGGAGAAGAAAAATGGAAAATGCATGTTACATGCATGCATATCATTTCTTCTGCGTCCTTGTATATCTTTGTCTCTAGACATAGAAAATTAAGTTCGTGTCTTGTCTACAGTCGCTCTAATGATATTAAGCGTTTTCAAAGGTAAGTTGTACCTAAGATTTGTATTATTGAGTATCACTGCAACAAATTGTTTCTTTTCTCGGCGTTTGTTTAAAACATCTAAGGGATAAATGTAAAATTGGTCTTTGTGGTTGGCCTAAATTACAAATCACTCCATGTAGTATAAAAAATAATTTATATGTCTCTATAATTGGCTTAAATTACAAATTACTCTCTGTATTATAAAAAATAATTTATAGGTCCTCAATGTATGCCAAAATAACAATTTACTCCATGAAATCAATTAATTTTTGTTAAGTAAACTAACAAAATCTGTCACTTTGCCACGTCATACCCAATAAAAACGCTGCACGTATTATTATTAATTTGACTTTCAAAAATGACAATTAGAATTTTACACATCATTTTACGACGCTAGCTAAGATTCACACTTTAGCCCTCACTCCACGTCGTACAATTATAGTAAATTAACCTAATATCTTATATCCTCAAAATTTTACCCTGTATACAACCCTCCCTCATCTTCATCTTCCTCAGCTGCTTCACAAAATATGACCGTCAAATTATCGCAAAATGCTCACAGTCGTGACAAGCTAGGAAGATGAAAATGAGGGAAGGTTACTCACATGGAGTAAAATTTTGAAGATAGAAGAGATTATGTTAATTTACTGTAGCAGTATGATGTGACAAAGTAATGGATTATGTTAAGTTACTTAACGTAAATTAATTTTTGGGAGTAAACTGTTATTTTAACCTACCCTAAGGACCTATAAATTATTTTTTATACCACAGGGATCGATTTGTAATTTAGGCCAACTATATGGATGTATAAATTATTTGTTATATCACATGGAGTGATTTGTCATTTAGGCCAACCACAGGGTCCAATTTTACATGTATCCCAAACATCAAATGCACCAACAAATAAACACCCAAAAATCAACCGATTCCCGGCGTTTAAAAAATGCTAGAAATCACCCCCATTTTTTCTTTTTTATTTATTCATTTATTTATTTATTTTGGCCCTTAATGGGTAATGTTGCAAGCAATTTTGTGATCAAGTCACAGAGGGTGCAAGTTATGGGTTGGACTAAAATATCTTGGTATAGTATTAAGGGTACATTTGGCATTGCAATTTCATAGACAAAATGAGTGATTTTAAACTAAATTGTAAAAAAATAGATTGTTTATGATTGCGTTTTTTAAATTTTGCAATTTGAAAATGTAGGAAATCTGCATTTTCAATCGCATGTAAGGAGCTGTTTTTTTGAAAACACACAATGATAAAAGCTAAATTGTGATTTTAAAGGTTAAACTATGATTTTGCCAAATGCTTAACTACGTTTTTAAAAATCACATTTTCAAATCGTACTTCTTGAAATCACAAGTACAAACAAACCTTAAATCAATGAATATTAATAAATGAATGAAATCGTCAAAAGAAACAAAATGACTACCATCAAATTAACGTCATTTTTAAATAAGATGGGATAAAAAGGGTTGTAGCTTTGTGCATGGAAAGTTTAATTCATTTGGCCATGACCAACCTAAAAAAAATAAAAAATAAATAAAAAGGGAAAGCTAGCCTTGTTGAGGATCTTTGCATGAGCTAGTGGCCACTCATGATCTTCTCCTGGTTTCTGATCATCCAATGATGAACAGATCCAGGAACGAGTGTGAGATTGAACCATGCACTTACAAATGCCATATGGATTTGTCCCCCCATGATTTGGAGTTTTGGACATATATAACATTAATATTCTTTCTAGTTATGAGCACTTTTGACCGCCTGGATATATATATATGGTTTCTCAAAGAAATTTCCCAAGTTCAAAGTACCCCAATCATTTCCGCATCTTCTCTTCATTAACTTCTTCGAAGTGGGAAGAACTATGAAGTTCCTATTGAAATTTGTTTGTAAGTGCCGCAAATTATAAGAACATCCATTAATATGGACAAATAGTTTACGATTATATATATATATATATATATATATATATATATATATATATATATATTACGAAAAGTAAAGAAAATTTTTCTGTCTAAACCCAAAAATCTTTTCAGTCGTGTGAAACAAGAAAAAAAAACGTTTTACATGCCTAAACTCATTTGAACTTTAAAAAAGAAAATGGTGTATATGCAAGTACATATCTAGAGCATCTCTGGCAGTGTTTCTAAATTAATTTTTTAGTTAAATTTAACTATTTTGCTAACTTTTATTGCTCCAACAGATACTGTAAAATAGAAGGTTTTTCTTCTATTGCTACAATGAACTTTCATATTTACAAGTTACTGAAACAACTTATAAGTAATATTTTATTATATTTTATATTTTTTCTATTTTTTTAATCTTTTCTCTCTCATTCTCTCTTTATTTTTTTTATGAGGAAGATAAGAAAATGATAAAAAAACTAATAAAATAATACTAAAAAATAATATTTAATTATAGTAGATAGTTAAAATAGATGTTCTCGTTGGAATGTGTAGTGAAAAATTAGTAGTTAAAATGAAAAAAATTGTATTTTGAGTAATAAAACGAAAACTCTTGCTCAAGATACTTTGAAAAAGTGTAGCTAAAGTTAAAAAAAATAAAAATAAAAATTGATTTTAAGTGACTAAAATAACATCAACGGCTGAAAATGCGCTGAAATTATCAATTTTATAAGGTTTGAAGAAAGTGGGCGGCGGGCCAGGGGACAAAATCAATCAATTCCCATGTACATAAAGAATCATGAGGCATGAGTTTAGAATAGGAGAATTAATGGACCCCACCATCATGTTTTCAAAGAGTGAAAAATAGGTTGTTTTAATAATTTTGGACGTACGAGAAAAAAAGCTGGAGGCAGAAGTACTGCTGCCCATCATCCCTCTCCCCACATCCAAATATTTGACATGAACAAAAGCTAGACACGGAGAACATCTTAGGACAAACAACTCTCTTGTCATATTTGTCTTGTATTGAAATGTTAATGTAACAAATAGATGGTTTCTTTATTACGTGTCTTATCTTTATTACATGTCTTATCGAAAACACTCACCTGCCTTACGTTTTTTAGGATTACTTATTCACATGTTCATTTTACACTAATTGACGTGATGTACTTTAACTAGTTTTTTTTTTTTTTTTTGTGTTTTTTTTCCTAAGTGGCTGACAACCTGACATGAGAAGTTACTTAAAACACGTCATTTTTTTTTTTTTTTTTTAAGTGGAGCAAGCAAACCCACATAGCCCACAAGTAGGGGTGGGAGTCGGATAATTTCGTTACAAAAATGAGGTTTTCGCATTTTTCACCGCTATTGTCGGTAAAGTCAAAATTTTCACCGACTTATTCCGCCAACTTTTTGTTTAATTACTAAATGGCGGTTGGTAATGTCGGTAAGCAAAGAAATGGAAAATTGGTCAGCAAAGTTAGTCGATTCGGTTACAAAATTTTATTCTGCCTATCGAATGAGTTTGTCGAAAATAGAAAAAGTCTACCGCCTACCGGCTATCGGTTAAACAGGGTCGGTAGGTATCGATCGGTTCTTAGTCGGTAGGCGGTTAATTTGCCCACTCTTACCGACAAGTGAGCTTGAAGATGGCTCATAAGATTAATAAAAGGCTTCCATTTGAGGGAGAGTGTATCAATGTAGTGATGGATATATATGTGAGTATAGAAGGATAGAGTCCCATATTGAAAATATGTAAAAAGTGTGAGCGGTTAATATAGTATTGTTAGGCCCAAACTCATAAACTTAAGCTTTGAATTATATGGTGTCTCAACATACCATGTTATAGGCTTACTAAAAGACTCCTCAATGTATCAATCGCCCTAACAGAAGATGGTGGCAATACCTCCTTCTCAAGAGTCACTCATGGGGAGGCGGTGAAGAACCACAAAAAGGTTCAAAGAAAAACCACACAAGGGTTGAGAGCTTCTCTCTCTTTTTAAGGGAGAGAAAAGCTTGACAATTAGTGACATTTTAGGAGTGTTAGAATTGTAACAAGTGAAACTATTATTTTTGTAATTTAATGTTATTAATTAACTTCAATCCACTAAAAATTAAAAGAGTTATATATGACATATTAGCCTGGACATTGAATTTGGGAATCATAAAAACAAATAGATTAATTAAAATAATTTGTTTGCTATTAAATCTATAGGATAAGCTTTGAATATCAGCAAAAACCGTTTCCATTTGTAGTGGTTGAGCAAAAGTGTGAGAATTTGAATAGGAATAATTAAGTTGAAAGCTAAAGGAACTTTCTTAAGCTCAAATATTCCAATGACAATAAGAAGCATCAACACGAAGGAAAAAATTGTTAAATAATGCTCTAAAAATAATAATATTGCATCCCTAATAACCAAAATTAGAATTAATAACCAAAATTTAACATTTTAAATGGTTTTGGGTGACTGCTTTTTGTTATTTAATATTAGTTTAATTCGATCCTTCCTCTATAAACTTTTTTTTTTCCTTTTCATTATTATTATTATTTATATTTTTTGCTATTATTTTCTAAGATATTTTCGCAAAAAGATTTTTCAAATTAAATTATAATGTAGTCATTGAAACGAAACATGAGAATCGGGAGAAGAATAGTTAAGTTGGAAGCTAAAGGCGAAACTTTCTTAAGCTCAAATATTCCAATGAAAATAACAATTAAGCATTACCACTATATAAAAAAATTTGTCAAATAATGTAATAAAAATAATAATATTACATCTCAAATAACCAAAATTTAACATTTTAAATGGTTTTAAGATGTCTAACATAGTTAATTAGGCCAAAACGTATCAACCTTTTTCTTTTGTTATTTAATGTTAGTTTAATTCGATCCACTCAAAACCATCACCGATAGCCAAAAATCAGTAGTGTTTAAAATTAATAGATTCCTCTATAACCCTTCTTTTATTTATTATTATTTTATCTTTTTTTCATTCTTTTCTAAGACGTTTTCGTGTAAAAAATAATAATAAAATGAAAAGCCCGCACTTTTTTTTATTATATATATATATATATATATATGGGTACGTAAGATAAAATTTCATTGAAACTAAAAAAAAAAAAAGTATGTAATAAGGGGATGGAAAACCTCAACAAACACCCCAATAAAGTTAATATAATGCTCAAGAAAATCATAAAGAAATATAAATGGATCAAAGAATTGGTCCAATCCAAATTATCCAATATCTTATTGACCCAAAGGCCAAAAAAAGGGTTGTCAAATCGATGGTATTTGAAGCATTGCAAAGTGAGGAGTCATTTTCAGCGTTAAGGGAGCTTGGATGCCACTTCATGCAGGAAAGATTATATTGAGACCGACATAAGTGATAGTGTTGAAGAGGATCGCCATGAGAGGTGTCAAGTGGTTGTTGTACGTGCAGAAGCAAAAAGGGGAAACGTACATCTACTGCAGAGAGACAGCGAAGAGAGTGGAGGAGGAAGGAGATATGCGTAGCAGATGGAGGGCTCAATGGTTGAAGGTGGAGGGTGGAGAGGGATAGATATGACTTCCAAAAAGGGCAAAAAAAAAAAAACAAAAATTGAAAAATAAAAATGAGAAGAAAAGGGAAAAACGAGAGAAGGAAGGCGGAGGTAGGAAGAGGTAATATGAGAGGTAATATTATTATGTTAGACATCCTAGGAAGTATGATTAAATGCCTAGAAGTATATATTATTTGGTAGTTAGTAAATATTAGTAGTGAAGTGTTCGGAAAATTATATCATGGAACATAACTTGGCAAGTGAGACTGCCAGAAAGTCCCGACAAATATGTCCGTCAAGAAGTCCTAGCATATAATAATTTACCGGATTTATAATTTATTGGCACATTTTCGTGTGGCAGAGAGTGTGGTAGATTCTGACACATAATTGTGTCAAAATTTGCCACACTCTCTGGCATTTTTATGCGCCAGAATCTCCTACTCCCTAGCACATAATGTGTGCCTAAATCTCTCATACTCTCTAGCATTTTCATGCACCTGAATCTCCTACTCTCTATCTCATAATATGTGCTTGAATCTCTCACACTCTCTGGCCTTTTCATGCGCCAAAGTTTCATCTAATTATGCTGCAAAATCAACATGTGTGTCCTCTTGCATCCATACAATGTTTTTTTTTTTTCTTAAACATCCCAACAACGTTATTAAAACCACTAGAATGGAATAATTATAAGGTTCAATAATATAATATTAACCTCTTTTAACTAATGTTAAATAGAACACCATCCAAGTTTTAGGGTATACACTTTTTCCAAGTAGATTTTGATTGATGATGATATATAGTACTGAGTAGCAAACAATGTTTGACTGGCTGGATCTCTCCAATCAAACATCCTAATCCATGTAGATATAAGCAGATCTATTTTGCCAGACAATGACATGGCAAAAGGGCTTAACATATATGAACATGTGGGTCCAAAGTGTTGGATCCACTAAGCCTTTTCATGAGCATGATAATAAAAAATTAAAGTAGATTAGCCTCACACTTCAAAAGTGAGAGGGAAAGTTCATTTTCATCATGTGACTAGTAGCATAGCCTCAAAAAGGAAAATGCTTTACTTATAGAAGAATTATACTCCAAAATATCAATTCAAGCATATACCAACAAATATGATGATAGAGATTTCTGTTAATGGTGGGATGGTGCTAATCATTATTGTCTGTAATTATAGTTTAACACGATCGTAATCGATCTTATTATATCGTCACAAATCAGCTAAAAAGATCATACAATTTATGAAGCAAATAATATTGGCCCTCATTTACATTACACGAAACTACAACGCATATACTGTATTTTTTTTACAACACATGAGCGAGGATTATTGTCTCTGCGTCTGCGGCCGGCGCGTGAGGCAGAGGCCTAGAAGCCCCACACATGCAAGTTGAGCTCAATTTGAGTAGAAGCCTCCAACTGTGAATAATTCACCTAGTGATTAGTTGATTACTGTTGAGAGTTTAAAAAAAAAAAACCCTGTTTATGGAATAAAGGCTAAACAGCTGCATGTGGTATTTTTATATTTTATATGCTGCCTAATGGAAACAGGATTGAGAGGGATTTGGTTAAATCATTGACTCAAATGACAAATCTGTATCCAACAGAGGGGAGGGGAAAAACGACCAGAAGAGTTAAGTAATGCTGTGTAAAATTAAGAAGTCGTTTTTTCCTTGAGTTTGTCTTTTGCTAAGTTGTGGAAAACAAAATGGGTATGACTTAATGGTTAAGTTGTCTGTTATATGACAGACAATAAAAATCAGTCATTAAATCAGTACTTTCATATTTGGATTAATGCGAAACTTTCCCTTAGCGCCTTATCTACTCTTTGCTTCTTCCAATCAATAGTCTAACAAAGAATAAACTACGGTGGAGAAAATCTCATATACTTGTCTTTTCTTCTTGTAATTTATTTATGAAAAATAATAATTAAAAAATGAGTATGAGTATGTGGGTCAAAAGTGATGCTTTCCAAGCAAAGGAGCTGAGCTAAGGTGGAAGAGATAACAAAGCTGTCAAGTCTAAAATCAGCAGGAAAAAGCAGGTGAGAAAACAATGAAATGGCATCATCATGGGCTCCGTAATTTCCATATTTGGCAGCATCTGAATGAAAACTCATTGTGCAAGACACGTATCGACTCTATGGTTCGAAAAAAAAAAAGTAATAACACTAGATTCCAATTTTTATTTCTTCAATGTTTGCCTCTTTTCTCCCATTCGTATGCCCCAAGGAAGGTATAGACCATAGAGGCTCATATGAGTTTAATAAATTGGATTAGATAAGTTTTTTCTAATCCAATTTGAACAAAAACTTTGTTCAATTAATAATACACAAACTCTAAACATGCTTATACTTAGAGCTGTTAATTTTTGATATTACTCATGAACTCGATACGAACCCAACACAAAATTAGAGTGTTATAATTGGAATGTATAATCCATTTAATTAAATGGATCGGATTATAATTAACCTTTGTATTCTTATACTCTTGCCTTAACATCACCCGACTTTTTGTCACGATCCGCAAATCCAGCGACCATGAATTACTTGGAGAGTGGCTCTACAAAAAAGAAGCGTAGAACCTAGGAATCAAGAAGTACAGAGGACTTTGGCTGTTTGGCACCTGACATTGCCGGATGCGACTATAATTGCTAAGCAGATTCATGCACGCGTACCGATTTGAACATCACTACAAATAGTAGAAGAAAGATCACCGACATTGTTATTGTCTTGATCACTTTTGTCTTCCAATCTTTTTCCTAGAATAATCCGAGATTGTAAAATCCTATGTTCTTTCCCAACAATTCCACCCTCTGGGGTCCCCAGAATTGTACCTTTTAAATTCTAGCTCTCGCCCACTTCCCGGAGCTTCAAAACTTGGCCTATTTAATCGCACCCACAAAAGGGGAAGGGGGAAAAAGAAAAAAGGAAAAGATTGAGTTGAGCTCTGTCTTTCTCATGATGTTCTTGTTTCGCATGCTCTAGTAGTGGGTTGTATATAACAGAAAATCGAAGAACATTATTACATATTTCTCTCGATTGATCTAAATAAACAAAAAGTTGCCTTAGCAAATTTTAGAAGTTTGCCTACATGTTAATAATGTCAGAGCCCTGTGTTGGAACGACATTGCAGAGCTCAATCGAGCCATAATAAAGCAATTCCTCAATCATCTGCTCTATATGGTCGTCTTCAAGAGGCTTATACTGCTGATGATCCATACTCTCAAGTACTTGACCCGCCCCGCAACCCGTTTCGCCGCTGTTTCCGGCAATCCCATTACTGCCCGCCGCGAAATGGGTGTACTCTGCCTCTTGGGGCTCTTTCTTTGCGGATGTTTTGGCCATTATTTTGAGGGATTCCATGTGACATTTGTGTAGCTTGGCTGTCAAAGTTGCAGAAAGAAGCTTGGAGGATGAATTTGATTCAGACTCGTTGGGATTGTATGGGAAATTTGTACGTGCTTTTGGCCCGCACATGAGCCTTGCTGCTTCATCATACGCTCGTGCTGCGTCCTCTGCCGTTTCGAATGTGCCTAGCCATACTCTTGTCTTCCTGAACATGACAAACACACAAACGAAACGTTTCTTCAGTACAAAAAAACTAGAGAATTCACTCCGCAAGATGCATAAATGGGAGCTTCAATTGCTTCTTATAATAAAAACTAAATCATTGAAAATGTATCTGTCAGTCTCACTACCAATTCTCCTTTCTAAAACAAAATATAATCAAGACGTTTCTTTCAGTAGAAAGGAATAGCGTAGAAACGTTGCTTTTGATGCAAAGTAAAAAAGAGAAACATCTCTCAGAGCTGGGAGGGGGAATTACAGTAGAGGGTGGCGAATTTCGGAGACCCAAGAGCCCCAATGCCTCTGACGGACGCCTCGATATCGTTTCTGAGGTCTGGCCATGGTGTTTTCCAAGAGAAACGTTTCGAAAACTTCCCGGAGCTGATTTTTTAAAGAGGTGCTAGCGGTTAGAGAAGTGACTGAAGTGGTATCAGCAAAGGAGTTTATATACGCCTCTTTTGCGGCCTTCTAGCAATCTAGCTAGCAAGCAATTTCACAACGATGGGCCCCACACGGGTTTTAGTCCTCCTGTTTTTTTCTTGAATGTTTTTTTTTTTCAATTTTTTTTTTTTTTTTCACACACACACATACATATATATATATATATATATATATATATATATATTTTAGATAGTATCACTAGCTATACTGCAAAGCTGAACATTCTGTTGATATTTTTTATTTTTTATTTTTTTCATATGGTTGATAAAAAAAAAATCCTTTAGAGGGTATTACTAGCTATATATGCTGCAAGCTGAACATTCTTCTTCTTCTAATTCTTTTTTTCTTTTTCTTTTTTTTTTTTTTTTAAATTGGAGGTGAGAATCTCCAAAAACATCAATATAAATTTTGAGTGTGATTTTTTATTTATTTATTTATTTATATGATGATGTCAAGCTTACAATTCCATTTAGTATATATCCATTCTGCTTGTTTTGTATGCATGCCAAATTCCTAGAGAATGAGGTCATTACATGATATCTATCATAATACAAACTTTAGAGTTATCTCAATTCAATTATAATAAAATTTAGCAAAATTTGCAATACACGTATTTTTGTAACAACTTTATATAATTTGAAAAACATTTTTTTTTTTGGTGGTTAGTTCGTACGGAAATCAACAATGGCAAGCAACCCACAGCGGCGGATTCTATAGTGAAAATCAGCGACAACGGAAAACTTTCATTCGCAGATTCTGCAAACTTTTGGCGATCTTTGAAGGCGGATTTAGGCAACCTCCAATGGCAGTTGGCAAACTTCAATGGCAAATGGTGACCTCCAGTAGTGGCGAAGCTCAAATTTAAAAAATGGTTTATTGTTTTAAAAAATAAAATTCATTTTATAAAAATTAAAGAAAAATTTACTAGTCAACCGAAACTGTTTTCGATTTTACTACAATTTTCGGTGGTATCAAATGCTAGAAAATAGGATATATTTTTTTCTAAAATATATTTTACATCGAAATAAACAGAGCTTAAGTTTTAACAAAATTTTCCTTCAAATTCTATCACTACAACATATAATTTTCACTTGCATTTTTTTTTAAAAAAAAATGTTCTAATTAACTCGATTTGAAGAATAATTACATCCCTTTTTGAAGTCTTGGCTAGTTGATAGAATAGAGTAAGAAACTATTATTACTGCTAGATTGTGACCAAAGAATGATATGTAGAAATAATTATATATAATTGCAAGACGGCAATGAGTCTGGCAATGACGATTCAAAGGGACAAATTAATACAGCAACCTTTTTTAAAAAAAAAAATTAATTTTCTACAAACAAGTGGTCTACATACTTCGACTTGTTTACGTATCATGCACGTCTACACGAGTAGTGATGTTGGGTATAATTATTGCTGCAGTTGGTGGACATTGCTACGTGGCTCACATCACAGTTTCTAAACATCGGAAACGGTACCCATATGCATGCCACGATGGCATGTGAAAGACAATCCCACGATTCATGTAATTTTCAACCCCATCCGACCATCTCTCTGATCGGTAGCGGCTATTTTTGACCGTATATTGCCATAAATGTTGCGCAAGGCAATCCAAGTATGCAAGATTGATAGATGTTGGCGTCGACCACATCGATCGCCCGAGCGCCAATGAGTATGTCGTGAGTGAAATGCATGTTCCATGTAAGACATGTTACATGTTACATCATGTCTAGTGCGAACGCGCGTGGAATTATGGGTGATTTCTGTGCATTACTCGGCGTCTTCACAAACAGTCAAAGCCCCTCTTCACCATCCTCTAGCGGCGGCAACGCATTACTTGCTTACATTTGATTAGCCACAGTAAACCCCTTTTTGTCATCTTCTGCAATATTCTGTATGTGTAGATTTTTTTATTTTTTATTTTTTTGACCTTTTTAATATGTTTAAGTAGATATAGGATTGTAGTCGAACCGAGTTGAGTAAACTTGAATTTGTTCGCAAGTTGTCGAGCTAAGTATTGAATGTTCAAGTTATGTTTATTTTATTTTAATTTAAACACAAGTTGAGTTCGCGTTTATTAACGAGCTAGCTAATTAATTTAGGAAAATTGAGTGGTTTGACCATCTTTACAACCGATTGTTGGGGTATGATGAAACCATCCCAAGGGTTTTGAGACCCAAAAGGTGACGGAAATTGTTTAACAACCCTCAAAATTGACTACTTGGGATGTAGCACCATCCTCAATGGCTTTGGGGATGGGGGTGGTTCGACCACTACCAGAACTTGGCTCTACGGGTAGCCAGACCACTCCTAAAGGCCCCCGAGAGTGGTCAACTAACCCTAGAACTAAACTCTAAACTAAGTTTTTATTTTTTTATTTTTTCAATAACTTTGTTTGATGGTAAAATTATAATTTTACACGAACTCTCATTTTGCAAGCCATTGGAGTTTATGAGCTCATTTTGATCTACAAAGATTTATTTGTTACAGGGACCAATTTAATAATTTATAATCAACACAAAAGATTTATTTCTTCCAAATGTCCAGGAAATATGAAAAATAATAAGAAAAATCAAAGTGCCTGTGAAAACAACAAATGCTCAATAACTTTCTAGGCATAAAATATACTTAACTATCCTCATATTATTTATTTATTTATTACATTTAAAGCTAAGAAATCCAAAAGGGTACAAACACTTATACCACCTTTTTTTTTTTTATTCGATCTTTCATACGTTACTTGTCTCCCTCACTTATCTATCTTTGCATCTTTTTCAAAGAATATATAGTGTGCTCTCCGCTTAGTGGAAGAAGAGAAATATCATAAAGATTTTTTCTGCACCACATGCACTTGTCATTTCAACTTAACTGGCAATTAAAGGCTTGTCTATATTTACGTACTGATAAAATTGACACATTTTAAATGATCATAATATCTAAATAATATAAAGCCTAAATCCTAGAGTTTTGTTCATACTTCCAACTGAATAATTCCTTATTCCAAAATATCTAAATTAGTTTCAATTTTATTATTTTTTTTTTTTAATATTTGGTAATTTATAAAGTTAGGAAATCAAAGAAGGTAAAAACATTTTTACTACTGTCTTTCAAAGACCCCATTACATAAATTTCTCGGACTTGGATTTGTATTTTTTTAATGGTCAAGATTTAATTTTACTCTATTTTTCTTATAAAAACTTCGAATTAAATCTGAATAGTTGTGCTTAAGCCAAATCCAAAAGATATTATATGGATGATAATATATATCTAAAAACTATAAGATAATATCTAAATAACTTTTAGATTCTTATTTAGTTATGTGTAGATTTAAGATATTGAAGGGGGCAGATAATTTTTTTTTACTGTCCTTATCTGTATATAGTTATTTTTTAAAAAAAATTTAATGTGTTGCTTGTCTCCCTAATTTTTCTATGATTAGTGAAAGTAAAATAATTAGAAATTTCCAAAAATTAGGTACGATGAAGTTGTCTAGGTGCCTTGAATCTTAACCTCCAACATTTTCTTCTCCCGATGAAGTACATACAGAGTTAATGTAAATGTTCGCATACTTGTCATAAAACAAGATAAAGAGATCGAGATGTTTTTTTTGGTACAAACTGCTGTAAATTTTTTCACATTTTTCACGTGCACCGCAAAATGGTGTGACCAGCTGTTTTTTAAACAACACTCGGCCAATCCAAACCGCAAACTTTATCGGTGCCCATTAATTGCTACAAAAACAATATATGAGAATTATATATATATATATATATATATATATATATATATTGGTCATGTGGTATTCTCACCTTAAATACAACCTTGCCTCTTAAAAATAGTATCGTCATTTCGCTACAAAAAAAAAAAAAAAAAAATCGGTCATTTTGTCGCGCCTAAAAGACAAAATGTTGTCGTTAAAAGTTAAGTAGCCGCCTACGATTGATTAATAGCGGCGATATGTCGACATTAATGATCATCAGTAATCATCAGCTAGTGTCAACTTTAATGACGTATCATTAGCGGCGACTTTAAGCTTGAAAGGTATCATCAAATAATGATTAATTTATAAATTCCATAACCTTTTGTAAAACCAATAAAGAGTATTCTGTACATAATTGTGGCAATAATTAAAGACATTGTTATAACATGTAAATGGCTATGGCAATAATAACTTTGCCAATGTCAACAGCCATCCCATATTTGATCATAAAGTTCTATTATTTTTCTTTTATTTTATTATTAATGATCATAAAGCTGATCTCTTTTCTTTCTTCTTTTTTTTTTTTTTTTTTTTTTTTTTTTTAATGCACAAGAGGGGAAATGGGGATTCGAACTAGTGACCTCCTCTTTAAAGCTAATCTTACTTGTGTAGCTGAATCTCGCAAGTAAATATAAATTATAATTTTCAAAAACCTAGAGATCTAAACATTTAAGTTGGAAATTTTCTGTCAATTCTTTTCTTAAATTACTAGTCCCTTAGAAAAATCAAAATAGATAGTTCTTAATTACTGCTTCTACCTTAATTGTTATCACCTGCAATGTTTTTTTTTTTTTTTTTGACATGTCCGTAAGAGGCGGGAGAGGGATTCGAACTAATGACTTCCGCTTTATTAAGCGTGGTCCCAGCTGATTGAGCTACCTCTTGGGGATCACCTGCAATGTTTTGAGCACCCCGAAGGGATGGCTAGCTTGCAGCCACCCCGATCTGAGTGACCCAATTTTTATTTATTTTTTTAATTTAATGTTTTGTTTTTTTAAAATATATATATATATATATTATTTGAGGGGCATAATTGTACATTTTTACAATTATTAAATATGAAAATGCTGTCAATTAATTCAATTCTTAAATTTATCAAACTGAAAATTGAGATCTTAAAGTCAAAAAACAAAATGCACAAAGGGTTCATAATTTGATTTCTAAAAAATTAATTCAGGACAATAAATGAGCCATAATAAAGGTTATTTGGGAACGAGATACTACACTTGAACAACTAAACTCGAGATTCTGAGTTGATGGGTGACTTATCAAAACCATATCTTACTATAGTCAAGTAGGTATGAGAGTGCCAAATGGCTAGCGGGTCAACAAGCTGATTTTATGACCCAAAGAGATCGAGTCATGCCAAAATAATTAAGGATGATAGTGACATGATCGTATGTAAAACGAGTTCTTATCAACATAGTTGTTAGAACTTTGACATATATGTCAATGCTAATTATCACATCGAAGGCTTGAAGAAGATCATTTTAACACGAATGCTTACTTATCGTCAGAGAAAGAACTACATATAGACCAAGAAGAGCCAAATGGTTAGCGTGGCGACAAACTGACTTTATGACCCAAGAAGAGACATGCCGAAATAGGGATAATAGCGTGTAAAACGAGCTCTTACCAACATAATTGTTTGCAGTATATCTGTATATGTCGATGCTAATTATCACATCAAAGGCTTGAAGAAGATCCATTTTACCTTGGCTCAAGTACAAGTACAAGCTCATCTCATGCCCAAAACAATTTTGAAACGTTTGTGTTAGAGTAAAAGGAAAAGAAAAGAAAAGAAAAGAAAAGGAAATAATATTTGAATACGATGGTTCAATATTTGAGACTAAATGATGTAGAAATTGAGCAATCAAAAGTCTATTCGTCTGTTGTATGAGGAAAAACTAAACATATATTGGAATTGAACCAGCTGCACCAAGATCAGCCGCATAATATTTAAATTCTAGTCGATTCAACAAGCTAATATTAATTAATATCATGGAAAAAATATAAAAATGACAAAAAAAAATTCCAAAAAATTTCCTTCAACTTATTTCAATAGGTGACAAGTGTCATCGATCTCTCACATATTTTTTTTTCAATATGTTTAAAGAGTTATTTATTGTCATTCTACTAACCTAAGAACCTAAACATTTATTTTTTTAGAAACTCAAGGATGTTGAATGACACTTGTCACTTGTTGAAATATGTTGGAGGAAATTTGTGTCCATATTAGGATTATAAAAAAGCCCTCCCCACTAAAAGTGGGTTTTAAAAAATTCCATGAAGTTTAAAGTGTGCTCAAGTGGTACATCAAACTACCAAAGTGTGACAAAAATGCCACTTTTTTATTATATTTCTATAATAGCCTTATTCTCTTAAAAACTGAAATAAAAAATTATACTGTACTATTTTTAAAAAAAAAAAAGTTTTTTTTTCCTGGATAAATAAAAAATTGGTCACTATAATTGGCTAAAATTACAAATCTTTTGTGTGATATAAAAAATAAGAATAAATGCAAAATCAGACTCTGTGCTTGGCCTAAATTATTAATTGCTCTATGTTGTACGAATGTGAATTCAGAAGTCCTTGGCATATGCCAAAAAAAAAAAAAACAACTTTATCCCTGGAGTAAAATTCTGTTAAAACATTTGACGAATTGTGTTAGATGTCATGTCAACACCAATAAAACGGTAACACATGTCACTCTTAATAATATATATATATATATAACAAAAAAATAATAATTTTCTTTTTATTTATTTCAGTTTTTAAGAGAATAAGGGTATCATAGGAATATAATAAAAAAATGAAATTTTTGACACACTTTGGTGATTTGATTTACCACTTTAGTACACTTTAAACTTCATAGGACTATTTAAAAAACGATTGTTAATTCAGGGGGCTTTTATATATTTTTTTTCCCGTAATATCATTCAAAATTGGCTTGTTGATGATGAATTTGAGCAAGCAATTATTAGATGAATATGTAACCTTCAAATATTTGTTGGTCATTTATTGTTATAAATTTATATAAGAAAGAGTTTGTGATATATTTTTTGTGTGAAACTCATTGGTTCCAAAATGGCTGTGGTCTTGGGACAAATAATTTGGAAGGTTATAAGCCTTGAAAAGCACTACTCAGCCACTTGGAAGGAAAGGTAAGGCTACGCGTGCTTTGATAATCATGTACAAGTCAAAAAAACAAAAAGGGCTGCCTTCTTTTTCCTCATTGAAAAATGTATGGTTTTGTGGCATTATATATAATAATGTATATGTTCCTTTCTTGACATTCACTCATTTTATGTTCTCCATTCCCATGCTGTCCAGCCTGAGGTTTTGACTTCATTAATACAAATTTATTCAATCACCATCTAAAACCTAGCAATTTACTTCTTTTTTATTTTTCAAAACCCTTCGGAGCGAAAAAAACACTAGAGGATGATATTTCCAACAATAAACCCAAACGGAAAAGACAATACCACCCAAAAAAGGGTTCATATTAATGATCTCAAATATACCATAAACGACCGATCCTATGTAGGTACTACATCAAGCTGTAACCGAGGTAAGCAAAGGGTATTTTGTTCTTTCAGGTTTGAATGTTTTCTTCATTAGTTAGGATATGAATTGGTTTAAATCACATGCGGCTCTCTTAGGTTTAGTTTCTTCTTCTGGTGCTAAGTAGAGTGTTGAGATATTATTTATTTTAGTTATTGCTTTATTGGATTTGCTGAGTATATTTCAAATGAAATGGAGAACATTCTTGTCCCCTTTGAAAGATAGGGACCTTTGGGCATTTAATGAGGTTTGTGAAGAAATTCATTAGCGTAACTCATTTCATAAAATTGGTTTAACAAAAGAGGGTTGTCCACTCTTTAACACGCTCTCTCATGTGCAGGCTAGTATTTTTCCTAGTCTTTGTCACGAAATAAGTAGTGTGGATCTTATTCATCCTATGGTAGATTCTAATACTATGTAAAATTGTGTGAACAAGAGATATTTGGCTAGGATAAAACCATCTTGTTGGACTTTTGTCATATATATATATATATATATATATATAGCAACTGATATGCATGTACGGTTGTTTGAATGAGAAGATAAATGATAAGTTATACACCGGTAGCTCTACAATTATCAACAAAGCAAAGAAAGATAAATAATAAACAATTAGACTTTAAGTATACTTTGATACATTTGATAAATATGCTAATGCCTTGGGTTATCTATTGAGTGTTATCTACTAGATTGGCCTTGATATATATCTCAAGTTCTGTGGGGAAGTAAAGTTGAGGTTGCATATCTTGTTGATAGATTTGGTGTTAGACTGCATAGTAACCTCTTCAAACTGTGAGTGATGTTTGTTGTCCTTGTCTTGTTGTACTTCAATATTTGATATGAGAGGATGAGATAAGGATGACATTGCAGTAGATACATTAACAGTTTAATATAGAAAATTGTGAATTTATTTATTTATAATATTTTAATATTCTCTCACACATATAGGCTGAAAATTTTTCTTTAATAAATAAAGCATAATACGTGAAATATTTATCGAGCTTATTTTGCATTGCGGCACGCATTTCGTGTCACTCCTCACAGCCCAGCTTTGATTTGTCTATGATCTACGCGGGTTTCGAGGGCCTAAAGAGCATATCATCTAAAGCAAATACACTCACTTTTATAAGATATTCCTTTCATTATTCTTCTATGTTTTTTACATAATCGGTTCTATGATTGTTTATCAAAATTCATTTCAGCTCTACTATAGAACCAGACATGAGAGTTTCATCTCATCTATCTCCTCTCCTCACAACGAAGCAATTATAATTCCCCCCTTTTCCCCTCTCTACATTGATTAAAAAACAAAAAGCAGTTATAAAATAATATACATATATTTAATGAATAATATATTGAATCGTGAGATTCTTTTACACTTTATTGAATCTATTTGAGATTTGTGTATATTCTTCTGATAGTTTATATAATTAACTAAATATAGATTCTAATTTTCCATTTATAGCTGTAGATAATTGTTTTATAACTATTTAAAGATAATAGAATTTGATTTTGTTTTAACAAGTCATTATTCTATTGCCTTTTTTATCATCGTATCAACTAAAATATAGAAATCCAATTAAATAAAAAGTTAAATACTCTTTTGCTCCACGTGGTTTAACAACTTTATTTTTTTTTCCATTCGGTTTTGTTTTCTATCACAGTTGGTATATCGATTATAGATAAAGATAGAAACGATACCTCCGTCAAACTTCGGTCCAAAGATTGACGGAAATCCACACCAACGCCCCTAAAAACTCGACACATGTCTATATACCTAATTAAAAATTATAAAAAAAAATAAAAAATAAAAAATAAAAAAACCTTTTTTTTTTTTGGAAAAGGAGTGGCTTCCCGAAAGCCACCCCATTTGGCAAAATGGGGATGGTTGGCCACCCCTGTTTGGGTTGGGGTGGTGGCCGATTTGGAGTAGTCGAATCACTTTGGGGTGATTTCACCCCAAAAGGCCAATGAAAAAAAAAAATTTTAAAATTTTAAAAAAAAAATAGAGTTGACCCTTGAGGGTGGTTTGTAGGGCTGTTAAGTGAGCGAAGCGTCTCGCGAGCAAGCTCGGGCTCGGCTCGCATAAGATCGGCTCGTGCTCGACTCGAATATTATATGAAGCACTTCGTGAACACAAATCCTAGCTCGAATATTAAACGAAACAAGCTCGGCTCGACTCGGCTAACTCGTGAGCAGCTCGTGAGCTCGGCTCGTATAAGGCTCGCCTCGCTTATTAAGCTCGGCTCGTATATTTTTTATTAAGTAACAAATAACAATATATAATCAACATTACTCATTTACTCAATAATAACAAATATATTATATACCTTTGTTTTTTTTTTTTGTTATTTATGTATATGTGTGTATATATATTATATATATAATATATGTATATATTAATATAAAAACATATAAGAAATATATATATATATATATATATGATATTGTCATTAATCATTTTATCATATGATATAATCATATAGTACAACCGCACAAGTTATTGTGTCATTTAATACAAATATTATAATTAGATAGTTTATACTTTGGAAATTGGAATCGTATATATCACATAATCATTAATCATTATATAATCATATGGTATATCTGCATAAGTTATTGTGTTATTTAATCAATACATTATAATTATATACTTTATTCTTATAAAACATATATGATGTATCACATGATCTTAGATCTAAGATAATATTAATATTAATTGTGAGATAATATGATCATAAAATTTAAGTATGAGTGTACGACCATTAGATCATATGAATTTATTACTTAGAGTTTGAGTATTTTGGTTTTCTTGCTTCTGTTTTGTAATAAGGTTTGGCCACTCGATCTGCCTGCTTGGATGTGAACTAAAGTACTGAACTTTGATCCAGATCTTTTAGGTCGTGGATGTGAATTTTAGTCCAAACGTTCGAGTTGTGGACATGAACTTCATCCTGGCTTTTGGGTTGAAGAGGAATTTGTGCTACCTATGCATTGGATTGCGTCTGTCTTATGTTTGTTTAATGTTCTTTAACATTTTAGTTGATTTTGTATGGATGATTGTGATGTTGGGATTAATCTATTATATTTGTTTAACGTTCTTTAGCATTTTAGTTGATTTTGTTAGTTTTAATTGTAAGGTTGACATTAATCTGATATGTTTGTTTAATATTCTTTAGTATTTTAAGGTGCAAATTATTCTGGATGATTTTTATAATCTAATACATCTAAATTACAAAAAACAAAAAAACAAAAAAAAAAAAACAAAGTCGAGCTCGAGCTCGAGCCTGGCTCGAGATCGAGCAAAATAGTCGAGCTCGAGCTCGAGCTCGAGCAAGGTACATAGCCTGTCGAGCCGAGCTCGAGCAGCATAGTCGGGCTCGAGTCGAGCTCGAGCTCGAGCTCGAGCCTGACTCCAAAATAAACGAGCCGAGCCTGGACAGCCAAAGCTCGCCCAAGCTCGGCTCGTTTACAGCCCTAGTGGTTTGGCCACCCCCAGACCAGCCGATCTAGGGTGGCTGAAACCACTCCAAGGCAAACGAGGGTGGCTCGACCACCCCACAAATGGCCTTTAGCCACCCCTTTTCCCAAAAAAAAAAAAAAATTATTTACTTTATTTTTTTTTAATTTTTTAATCATTTTAATTTTAAAAATTTTTAAAAAATTTTTAATTAGGTATACGAACACGTGTTGAGTTTTCAAGGGAGCTGACGTTGAACAAAAGTTTGACGAAAATATCATTTCCGTCTTTACCCATAACCGAGGTATCTGTTGTGACACAACTTAAATAAAGTTATTAAACCACAAGAGACAAAAAAATATTTAATCCTTAAATAAAAACCTTTTTGGGCAAATATTTACACTCATGCCACGACCTTCCAAAATAAAAATGGATTGGTCGCAGATTTGTTCCACCAATTAATGAATCATTTCCATTTGTTTTCTTTTTTCTTTGCAAAATGATAGACACAAATTTAACCCAACTTTTCTCTTATGTGGTCATTTTTTAAAAAAAAACATAATAAATAAATAAATAAAAATTCTGAAATAATAATATCTTATGTGGTCTTTTTTATTTGGTATTTTTTTAAAAAAAATATGGTTTTTTTCTTTAGAATAATGACCATTTTTCTGAAGAAAAATACCATATAAAAAAATAACCACATAGGATATTATTACTTCAGAAATTTTTTTTAATTTTTTTTTTAAAAAAAAATGACCACATAAGTAAAAAAGTTGAGCCCAAACTGTGTCTCTATCGTTCCTTTTTTTTTTTTTTTTTCTTTTCTCTCTAATCATTACCATTTGTTTTTAATATATTCTTATGCATCCAAGTATTCCATCATTTCCATCGCTTCTATGAACAAATTCATCTAATTATAGATTAATCAAATTAGTGTTTAGCCTCAGATAATCATAAAATGTAATCAGGTTCAGGTTAGACTCCGATAATCATAAAATCCCAAATTGATCTCACAAGGATCTTGAGCAAGTAGGCTTAGTTCACAAAAATATTACTCAGATGCACAAAAAAAAAAAAAAAAAAAAAAAACGATTCTGAATCACTGACAAAACCAAAAAGACAAAAAAGACTGACTAAATTTTTGTACAGCCACTGTAAGTCTAGTAAAGCACCTTCACTTTCTACCAGCTCCAACTCGTGGCTTGCTTTTAACCTCGGCCTCCTGCACCAGAAAACAGAAAATTGCAGTTTTCATTAGGGTGTTCCAAAGGATAGACAATCATTTTATCAAATAGCTTATCTACACTCTAAACCATACACATGAATATACCTGTGGCAGATGCAGGAAAATGTAGGTCTTCGCTGTTGCTGGATTGTGATTTTCTGCACCCTTACTCCAGTCGTAGCATGTCTACAGACAGTTCAAATAAAAATTTCAGTGCCAAGCAGTATTTTCTTTCGATGTTCTCGTCGCGTGAGTATGGCGTTTTTACAAGAAGTTTTAGTCACAATGTCAACTAAAAACATAGAGTTTGACTTGGCTCTGTAGGTATGGGTTGATGAAATGTGCATATGATATGCAGCAGAGTGTTTGCACTGCACCAAAAGAATGTCATCTAAAAACAAGTAGTTGAGATGGCTACGTAGGCATGGATAACTGAAATAAGCAATGATCTGCAGCCAAGTATTTGCAATGTCACCATTTTCTGCAACATGAGTTGCATAATAGCAAGCATAGAGCAAGGAAATTATTACTTTTTCCCAAACATAATATTCTAACTAACAAGATGCCACAATATGATGATGGCCACTCTACTGATACATCCCCAATATATTTGGCATCCCCTTTCACATGTTTGCTTGCAAGACCATAAACGTGTGTGTGTGTGTGTGTGAGAGAGAGAGAGAGAGAGAGAAAGAGGACTTACAAGCGAGTGTGTGGATAAGTATATATATATAAGATGTTATGTGAGAAAAAAGAGTGACAAGGCGTGTGGGAGACTAAGAACTGAATCATTATTGGTTGTAAATGGTAAGAGAACTGAAAAGAGGCATACCGCGTATGCAAATAGTGAACCATCGTTGTTGAAAGTACTGCAGGGTATGGGTTGGCTGCACCTTGCCATTGCCTGAAGAAAAAAAAAATTATATATATGTTACAATGTATGTATAGCAGCTAGAAAAGACCACAGCCATAATGACTATAGACAAAAGATATCTTGCATACTGGATTATTTTTTTGGGGAAGTTAAATGCCATTTTATTACATATGGTTTGCAGCGTTATCAAAACCTACCTGAATTTTCAAAAAATGACAATTTTACGGCTTGAGTTTTGTACGCTTATCAAAGTGCTACTTCCATTCAATAACGGTCATAAAACCATATAGTCAAATCATCACATCATCCCCTATAAGATTGTGCCACGTGTACACCACACCATCTCATATTTAATAACTCAACATCATTTGCCATATCAGTCTCATGATATTTAACAACATATTAATCAAGTATTTTTAAGTTACAATTATGACCACATGTTAAAAAATTCCAAAAAAAAAAGGGCAAAAAAAAAAAAAAAAACTGGCCATGAAGACCAGACCCTCTGTGTGGGGTGGAGGTCGCAGTGCGTCCTCTACGAGGGTGGGTCGTAGAGGCACCATGATCCCCTCGTGCACAGAGCCTAGCGACCCCCTCAATGAGGGGTACAGGGGGGCTCGGGTGGAGCCTCCGCAACCCATCCCTTGCTAAGGTCTGGGTCGCAGAGGCTCTATAAGGACTGGATGGTGAGGCCTCCACGGAGGAGGCCTTCACGAGAGGATCGCAAGGCCTCAACAACCTCTTCATAGAGGTCGCAAAGGTAACCTCTGCCAGTGGGTAGTGAAGACTCCGCAACCCATCACAAAAGTGATTGTGTAGGCTTCTGGACCCACCCCTCAGGAGGTCACGAAGGGGTGGTCTACATGGTCGGCGGGGGATCTCAATGGGCAACTTTTTTTTTTCTTTCTAAACAGGAAGGCATAATTGTAACTTAAAATACTTGATTAATATGTTAAATATTATGAGGGTTAACTAGCAAATAATGTTGACTTGTCAAACATGAGATGATGTAGTATACATATGGCGATTTGTCCAAGTGACATCATGACCATTCTATTTTTTATGGAAGATTAACGAAAATAGCAATTTGATGAAAGTGCAAAACTCGGGTAGTATAATTGTCATTTTCAAAAACCAGGTAGCTTTTTGATAAACTGCAAACCACAGGTAGTAAAATGAAATTTAACCTTTTTTGAGGGTGCCTAATACTGCAAATTAGATTCATGATTGTATTATAGATCAGCAAGAATGTGTGCCACCTGTACCAAACACATATTTTGATTGTGGAAACACTAGTTGAAAAAAGAAATCGGTATTCAGTTCAGAATTAAGATAAAACCTACAGTCAATGGAAATGCAGTCAACCAAGACAAATGGCTGAAATATGAATTAAGCTTAAAAAAGAGATCTGGAAAACACCTTAAGTCTCTGTTTACTGTCTTTATCCCAGAAATTAAAAGCACCATCAGATCCTGCAGTTGCAAAAGTGTGCTGCACCTGAAACGGAGGTAGCCAGATAAGCAGCAGCAAATTAATATACAGAAAGTGCCAAACAGTTTACAATCTGAGTAATAACTTGTATCTTCACTGAACTCGAGAAAAAAAAGCTACTACTAGCAAAGATGTAAAAGCACTAGCAGAAGACTCCCTAAACTTACTCTATTCCGTTTCTTAAATGTACAGAAAACTCTCAAAAACCCACCTGCAGTAGACTCTCTTGGTGTTCCCTAAACCAAGGGAAACTGAAGTGATACCCTTTAGCTTCCCTTACCATTGTTTTAAATTAAAAAAATAAAAAATAAAAATAAAAATAAAAGTTCTCACACCTCTCTTGGAGAGCCTGTTGACAATTTAGGTCCTGTAGATACTCGCACAACATCTCCTATTCATAGATCTGCGCCTGCCTTTATACAGTTAGATACAAAATTATCTATTTTTGAAACAGGGATTAAAGTAGTAGATCTTTTAGCTCCTTATCGCCGTGGAGGAAAAATAGGACTATTCGGGGGGGCTGGAGTGGGCAAAACAGTACTCATTATGGAATTGATCAACAACATTGCCAAAGCTCATGGAGGTGTATCCGTATTTGGTGGAGTAGGCGAACGTACTCGTGAAGGAAATGATCTTTACATGGAAATGAAAGAATCTGGAGTAATCAATGAACAAAATATTGCAGAATCAAAAGTGGCTCTAGTATATGATCAGATGAATGAACCGCCTGGAGCTCGTATGAGGGTTAGTTTAACTGCCCTAACTATGGCAGAATATATACACACTCCTTTCCCATCTTCGTTTCCTGCTTTGATTGAGAGAGAGAGGCGATACGAGAGAACTGAGAATCAGAGATAGAGAGGAGGGGAAATCGGCGCTAGGTGGCTCTATGGGAGCTGGGAGGAGGTATTAAAAACCAGCAAATTTTCTTTTGCTTTCTTTCGTCTTCTTAGAGACCAAACCAGCAAATTCAGGAGAATTTATGAGAGCTGTGCTGTAAAACGTTGAGGATTTGAAACTGGTAACGAGAGAGAGAGAGAGGTTTGTAATTTAGCAAAGATATCAATTTTATAGCTTTCGTGGAGTTAGTCTTCAAGGAATAACTCTTTTTTGTTGTACAGATAACATTTGAAGAGCTCTGAATGGGGTCACCTAGAACGAATTCTAAGTGGATTTGGTTTTGATTTCCATAGTTGATTGCAAAGCTTGGATTCGTTTCATTGAAGATTACAGAGAGGTCGAGAATTTCGAGTATTTAGGTTTGCAATTTGAAGCAGAGTTTGATTCCCTAAATTTAAGGAAATGTAAGGGAATCTGCTGGGAGTGCTCTAACTTGTCAGTTAAAGTACAAGACATCAAGCAAATAACTAACAAAGAGATCTAACAGGTAATGGAAATATAGAATCTTACTGGATGGAAATTTAGAGAGTTGACAGAGTAAATCTCATTGTTATCTCTGTGGCATTTGAAAGTAAAGTTTTTACTCTGCTGTGAATCGTCAAGGTGGTGTACACCGACCCTTCCCTCTATCGAGCCAACCTGGATACAAAAGAAACATCAAATTCAATAACCTAACAATCCATTATAGTCAACACCATAAAATAACCTGGAAAATCTAATAAATACAGTTGATCAATAGTAATCGAAGTGGTAAAAGCATAAAAGTATGCCGAGTGCAACAATATATGAAACTTAGAAACAAGATACCAGTAAATGTTGTTGCACAAATCCTGACAATCTCTGTTTTTAATAATTAATTCAATCTTACTAGAAAGGGCAAAGGGGCGTGCAACCCAAATGCACTGAGTGTACATGAGAGCCACCCTACTAGGAGGAAGATGAAGAACACAAATCTAGAAACTCTAGAAATCCTGACAATCTATGGACCATACAAATTTAACCAGCTAATTAAATCACTCGTTTCAAACAGAAAGTAGATGTTGCAATAATTTTCATATGGATGCATCTACTTCACACGATCAAAGTTAACTACTTTCAACAGATAGTAGATATTTTCGTTTAACATTAACTTCTCAGGAAAAACCTCACATTATGATCATAGAATGTACAATGTAAAAATGGTGGTGTGCTCTAACTTCTCCTTTTAAATGACCCACTAGCTTGAAGTGATCATCAACTTCAAAGTTTCCGAGAGCTAAATCTTCCAACTGCCTATTTCTACCAACTCTCTAGTAAGTTAATCGTGTTAGTAATTATTGATCCAGTGTTCTTCAATATCCATGTAAAACTACCTTCTCCCAATTTAAATTCTCTTTCTTCTACTAGTTTAAGATTGCTGTTTCATCCCTCTGATGTGTGTTAAATTTTTTTGGGAAAATTGCACCCTTAGTTATCACCGTAAAACTTGCCCTCAGAATTCATTCTCTCCCTTCAATTGCTATATTGGCAAGGACCTAGGATGTGGTTGTGCCACCCCTTTAGCTAAAATATTTTAGAACTTGACCCAAGGTCAATTTCTTTTTTGTTTTTTTTAATTAGTGTAATACATATTGAAGAGCGCAAAGAGGTGCAATCCTAATACACAAGAAAAAAAAAGTACAAGAAAATCATTAAAGGAGCTAAGAACGCAGCTATCTGAGTAAAGAGGGAAAAAAAGAAAAATGACTTGAACTCCTCCGACGTCCTTTCTTGGTTCTCGAAAATTCTATCATTTCGATTCCTCCACAAATTTAAGAAATTTACATGACTACATAGGCATTAATCCACGGAAATCTTCCAGCACCTACCCAGATAAAGAACTTAATTAGAGCTTAAATAATCAAGTCTAAGTTCCCTACCCATTACCTATAAATTTAATGTGCGTTTGAGATTGCGATTTTTCAAGAATAATATGCATTTTTAAAATATATCGCAAAACGTAAGGCGTTTGGCATTGTGATTTAAAAACCTTACTCTAAAATAAGAAAAAAATCCGCAATTTCTATAAGTAGGCTAGGGGTGCTTATTTGAAAGAAAAAAAAAAAAAACGCAAATTTAAACCAAAATCACAATTTCACATAACAAATATTTGATAAAAAAGTAATTTTTAATATGTTTTACTAAACGCCTTTACGATTTTAAAAAGTAGCGATTCCAAAAACGCAACTTTTAAAATTCACTTATTGAAACCGCAATCCCAAACAGACCCTTAATATCCTTCACTCAAACGAATGCCATATCAACATTTGTCTATCCATATGGAGCATGGTAAGAAAACTAACATCATTGTTCAACAAATAGATCAACCTGTCATCCTAGACCATATTGAGAAGAAGAGAAAATCACAACCATACAAAGCAATCAAAAAACAGGGCTAGGGACTGAACCACTGAAAGTCAATTATTGGGAGACAAAAAAAAAATAGCAACAACAACAATAATCATAGATAAATTATTTGAAAGGATGTAATAAGAAGCAGGTGCATACCAAGAAACCTTGTTGATCAGGAAAGGCAGAAACACATCTTGTCTGATACTTTAAAGGTGAAGTGATTCTCTTGTACTCAGTCTGTTGGCATTTGGATGATAATTAGACTTCAAAAATCAAAGCAAAAATAAAGGAGGAAGATGAATATCAGAATTCTCAAACTCAATTTACATTTGAAACATTATGGCATCTCCACCATTAGCTCATTATTAAGTAAAATGTAATACCAAATAACAGCGCAAGTACAAAACCTGCATAATACTTTTTACATGAAGAGGCATTATCAGCCTATTGCCAAATTTGACTCTTTTATACCCAAACTCAGAGCTTTACTTGTGCGTGTTGAACCTAAATAAGTTACTCACATCATCATGATGCCAACCACAAAATATTTGTGTGGTTGCTGGATAAGGAAACAGTAATAAAAGAAACGAGAACTGCAAAGAAACCTACTCTATTACTGAAAATTAATCAAAGACAACAACCAATATCAGGTATAAGTGTCCATAGCAACATAATATACTAATGTTTCCACAATCAACCATGTCCACAGATTAAATGATAACACCACCTATTTGTCAAACTACACAAGCAAACAAAGAAATACAACTAACTAAAAAAATGTATGATCTTTCATCTGAAGACCTCATAAAGACCTTTCATGACAATAAAATGAGGAAGCATTCAAGCTATCAAGCTTCAGTGAATACTATTTAAATCCATAGTTAGATTCTTAACATAAAACTTCTGCTGGTGTTGAAAGGAAAATGCCCTGGCACTTTCCAGGAAGTTAGAATATGGTAACTGAGAAGATAGGTCTCTCAATGACATGGAAAGCATTTTGCTTCAGCACGTTTGAACAATGTCCCATTGCCACTTCTAGGTTATTCAGATAAAATAGTAAAGTACACAATCACAACAAAACATTTTGTATATGGTAGTAAACATGTTAATTCACATACAGATAGAATCAGTGTCAAGTTACGAATATAATATTTGAAGCCAGGAGCCCACGCTATCACAAGTTCAAAACACAAGCATACAAAATAAAATATTCACTGCGAAAAATAATATATAATCAGATGCTCAGGAAAGTTGTATGCAAAACTTTTCAAAGCAACAGCAGACCATATTTTAGAGGCTTAGTAAATACCAAAACAAGCCTATCCAACCAGCTAAATATGGATGTAGATCTTGCCTTATATTTCAATTTGCAGATAGCCTTACATGATCACAAGTTAGACACCTAGATTATAACATTAATTCCAATAGCTGAAATAACGAGTTTCTCAAATTTCATCAAAATCTATGGTTGAAACATTACTACCAGACTCTCACAGAATATTGTCATGTAATATTGAAGCATCTGATTGTTGAAAAACTAGAAAATCATTTAGAGAATATATTTCATTCATTTCATTATGTGAGAACATTACCTGTGGGTTCTGCAGGTTGAAGACTATCAAATTTCGATCTGCAGTGCCAACAACCATCAGAGGATGCCTCACTGTTAGTGCATAACAGCGGTCAGGGAGTTGTTGAGTATGCACTGGATTTGACTGCCTTGTATCCCAGTACCTATGATATAGTAGGGAACCAATAGAAAAGTTACCAAAAGTATAAAAATCTTAGAAGTCAAGCGCACAAGAACATCTGATAGCAAAAATAATAGATCAACAGCAAGCAAAACAGTATAGGGTGCACAATCAACCATATTTAGATAAGGATGTCTTGAATAGTGAGTGCCCAAATATGAACAAGGATACAAAATAACAAAAGCCACAATAAGCAATAAAATCTGTAGAAATTGGAAATAACAATTTCACGCTTGTCCTCCAAAATAAAAGAAAACTTTGTATTTTAGGAAGGTATTCCTCCACAATGAGACAAAAGTTGTCAAGGTTCATAACCTTATCATAGGCTTCTTAGAGAGCAAAAACTTGTGAAGAAAACATAATCTGTAACATGTTACCCTACAGCAATTGGTCATAATGCACAGGAAAAGAAAAATTATATTCTGCAATGAATCCTCGCATTCTTAGATATATATTTGGGGAAACTTCACTTAACCTCCCTAAACTTTCATCGTTTTTGCAATCTCCCCCTCAAAGTTCAAAAACTCTCAATTTAACATAAACTTTACAAAATTTGCAATCTCACCCCTCCATTAGTATTTTCTATTAAATCTTAATGGAAGGGTGAGAAATTCCCAAAATACCTCTGTATTTTCCCCAGTTTTAAAAAAAAAAAAAAATTGTAATTTAAGAGTATTTTTGTAATTTCATAAAGTTTACATGGGTATAATGGCCATTTCACCCTTTGACCATCCAATTTTACCCCAAACCCTAACGGGAGGTGAGATTGCAAACTTTTTTTTTTTTTTTGATTTGGCACCAGTTATCCAGAGCTTCACTCCGACTAATTTCGGGGGTGCACAAGCCCTCGGCAAGGAGTTTCCCGTAAGTGCACCTCGGTTAAGAGCATCTCCAACAAAGTTTTTCATTTTAACTACTCAAAATAAAACTTTTTTTCATTTTAGCTATTAGATTTTCACTACACACTCCAACAAAACATCTATTTTAACTATCTACTCTAATTAAATATTATTTTTCAGTATTATTTTATTATTTTTTATCATTTCCTTTTCTTCCCCCATAAGAGAGAGAGAAGATTAAAAAAAAAATAAAAAGAAAGAGAAAATATAATAAAATATTACTTAAAAGTTGCTACAGTAAACTTTCATATTACCGTAGCAATTGTTGGGAAAAGTTCTATTTTACAATGACTGTTAGAACAAGAAAATAAGGCATAGCAGCTAAAAAACTAATTTACAAGGACTGCTGGAGATGCTCTAATTCAAGGGGCGAACCCCCGTCCGATGGCCCCAAGAAGTAGTTTGCACTCCGTAGGTTTCAAACCTAAGACCTTGAGGAGCATACTTTTAAGCCCCAGGCTCTCCAACCACTGAACCAACCCCTTGGGTTAGATTGCAAATTTTTTAAAGTTCGGTGCACTAAATTGAGAATTTTTTAAATTTCAGGACAAGATTGCAAAAGAAATGAAAGTTCAGGGTGGTTAAGTGAAGTTCTCTATATATTTTCAAAAGATCTCCCTAGGTAACTACAGAAAGTTCAAACGTCCCTTTTCCTTTATACCAAGCCAATGCTGTAGATACTAAAGTATATTAGAATGGGGCCCAAATATAAGCCTTCCGTGCAGAAGCGACCACATCTCCACAAGGAGAGGACCATAAGTATGGTTCCACTGAAAAAGTAGTTACAGGACCTCCATATGATCATTTTTCTTGTCAATTGCTATGTTGCATGACTTTCTTTGAAGCAATAAGCATAGTTGCCACTTAGTGCAAAAGTATGATAACTTCCAAAATAGACTCATCAAACCAAAATCTAGCATCAGGCACAAGATTACAAGAACAGATTGACAGTAGCACTACCAGTTCCAGTAAAGTCTTCCAATTGAATTAGCATGCAATTTCCATAAAGAACTAATAATAAAGGTTTCTAAGGAATGTAGAATGCAGAGAGGAATCAATGTTTTACTTTAGGGTTTTGTCCCAACTTCCTGTGACTAAGAGGCTCATCTCTGGGATCCAAGCAATATCTTTGATGGGCGCATCATGCATGGCCACAGTCACTGGCTGACCACCAGACAAAGGCCACATTTTTGCTTGCTTATCACAGCCTCCAGAAAAAACAGCTGTTCCATCATCTTTCCAAGCTGAGCACAAAACCTTACGGAAAAAGAAAAAAAAAAAAATCAACAAAGAGAATGATTATTGTCATTTAAAGATAACAGTGATAAGATTTGTAGAGGTTGTGAACTTCAGTTTTACCGGATGGTCATGAGATATTGAAGCCTTGGGTGTACTGCCTACAGCAGTCCCACTCTGCATTATCTCCCAACATCTTACCTACAAAATTACAACCAACAGAATTGAATAAAGGAGCAAAGAAAGGACAAGTTATCAAGATAATAATGATATTAATATGGTAAAAAAAAAATTAAAAAATTAAAAATTAAAAAAATAAAATAAAATAATAAAAAAAAAAAAAAGGAAACCAACAGAACAAACCTGGTTATCCCAGGAAGTAGCAACCAGGTAATTGGCCTTCGGGCTGAAACTGAGGCTTGAAACAGAGTCACTAGGAGGCTGAGCCACCTAAATTTGAAGATTTCAAAGTCAATTCAGCTCAAGGACCCAAAAGAAGAAACCAAAAAAAAAAAAGGCATGAAAGAAAACAGAAACGGAAGCAACTAAGCTCAAAAATCAATAATAATAAAAAAAATATGAAAATCTAATGGAAAACAATTAAATTAAGCTCAATTCAAGATTGGCAGAACAGGAGAAATATTTCAATAATACAGATTTCACAAATATCCAGGACTATTCGGCCATATTTAGATATGTGCAGCCGCCACAAATTTTCGCTTGAAAAAATACAGTTGTAAATTCACAAAACAAATCCAAACATTGAGGTTCTAGATTCATGATGAAAGGCTATTTTATATAGAATTGTCTGCAACTCGATATGTTAAAAGCCACCATGAATTTTGCATAAACAAAATCGAGGGAAAATTACTAAATTAAACCTTTTTCTTTTTGTGATAAGTAAGATCCCATCTTATTAAAAGCGTAAGGCACCCTCAAATACACAGAAGTATATAAAAGGAATCACCTAACTAGAAGGAAAAAAACAAACAAGGAAATCATCATAGCTAATCGACAAAGGGGACACATAAGTCATAGTCCAAAGATACAACGTATGGAAAAATGAGGATAAAATATCCTCCAAGTTCCTCTTCTAATCCTCAAAGCTTCTATTATTCATTTTCCTCCATAAACACCAAAAGAGGCAAGTAGACACCATTTTCCACACCGCATCATTCCTTGACCTTCTAGAAAACCACCACCAAGCAAACAAGTCGATAACACATCTAGGCATAACCCACGACATCCCAAAACGACTACATAGAGCACTCTACATAGCGGAAGCTACTTCACAATTAAGTAGAAGATGGTCCACAGACTCACCATTCCTCTTACACATGCAACATATGTCCATCACTATAACATGCCGCTTCCTTAGATTATCCAAGGTAAGGATCTTGCCTAGGGCCGCCGAAAAAATGCCAGCCTCGAAGGAGCATGAGTCTGCCGCACACTCTTCCAAGGGAAGCTACTACCTTCAGAACAACACAAGGAGCAGGAGGAGGACTTGACCTGGAACAAACCTCTTTTGGAGGAAACCCACCACAACATATCTTCACTACCTCTCCTCACTTTGTCTAAGTATAACCCCTGTAGAAAAGAAGTAATGGCATCAACTTCCGAATCATGCGCCTCTCTAGTAAAGCTCACATTCCACTGGTTGAAACCGCCCAAAAACTCCAAATTCGCAGTAAGGCCTCCTTCGCACAAGCAATACCAAATAGGACCAAATAGAACTCGATAAGCTAACCGTATCTCCACACCACAAATCATGCCAAAAGCTAATCCTGGTCTCATCCCCCACCTCAAATCTAGTATAACTTGAAAATTTCTCCCAACCTTTTCTAATATTCTTCCACAACCCCACCCCCAAAGGCTCTCCATCTCCACCAAGCCTCTCTCTCAATTGCATAGCCCCATAACCATTTACCTAACAGTGCACGATTGAACACCATCAAATTCTTGATACCCAACCCTCCCTTAGAGATCAGAGAACATACCTTGGTCTAACTCACCAAGTTATATTTGAACTCTTCACCTAATCAACCCCATAAAAAATTACACTGAACCTTCACCATCAAATTTTTGAACCTTGTCGCATAGGTGTATCAAAATTCATCCTAAGGTACAGAAATTATCTTATAGCTCCTTGTGATAAGCTTTTAGTATCAAATTGATCATTAATTTCGTCCAATTCTATACAATGTCTTTTTTTTCTTCACAAAGTCCTTATAAAATTACAATTCTACTCCCAGATAAAATAATAAGTAAAAAAAAAATTACAAAAAGAGGGGAGTGGGGGGGCAGCCCCCCTCACATGAGGTGCCTTCTTTTTTTGTATTTATTTTTATTTTTTTAATTTGAGAGTAAAATTGTAATGTTACAAGAATTCTGTCAAAAAATAGAGGAATCAATTTGATACATAGGGCTTCCCACAAGTAGCTTTAACCTAATGTTTGTACCCCATAGATCAATTTGATACAAGCACATAATCTCCTCAAGGAAAACAAAAACTCAAGGATTAAAAAAAATAAAACAAATATAATAGATATTTATATATATGAGATTCAGATACAATATCACCCAAGGGAAAGAAAAAAAAAAAAAAAGAGGTTATTTTCATAACAAACATTGAGTGCCTTAACAACTATGCTAAAGTGATACAATACAGCATTAATGCTTGAACCTCGCCTTTCTAAATGTTAAAGTTAACACCACTAACAAAGAAGCATTACAAAAACAATCTATAATGGAACAATGATGAGTTTACAAGCCAAATGATCACCAAAACAATTACCATTAAAAGATTTAATTTTTTTAGAGCGCACCGGCTAATATTTGTTTTTATTGCCTAAAATATTACTGATTTACCTTTTTAAATAATTACTGTGTTGTTTCATATAGTAAAAATACAAAATTCTGTCTAGTAAACATTTTTCAAATTCAGCCCTCTTTTTGCAATTTTTTTTATCTATTCTAATCGGCACAAGGTTATTGAACGATTGATTTGGACCAAAACCAATTCTATTCTAACCTTCCATATAGCACTTTTTAAATTTCTCTTCTACTCTTAAACAATTCTTTTCCTTGAATTTTTTGATATTGGACCTATACCAATTCTAGTCATCACAGTGTATACCAATTGTCTAGACAATATGATAAAAATCAATACAATGTCTAGTTGCTAGCAAAATATAAATAAGAACTTTTATGTTTTATTCATTTCCCCTTAAAATTGGGCTTCTTCTATCAAATTGTCCTTTTTTCCCAATGAATTGTAGCAGATCCTATTGGAAGAGTCTTGTGACTCTCGAGACTCGTGTATGTAATATACAAACCAAATTTATAATCTACACATACACGTAGCTGATATATATAAACCGAATTATTAAGAAGAAATCATTTTAGACCCAATTAAAGCACAAGAAACAAAGGGGGAAAAAAGTAGCAGTTTATATCCTCAGTTACAACTGAAATTAAGCTCGAGAATCGTAGAAATATAGAGATTATGGATGAGATTCAGAAAACGTAGCAAAAGCATAACATTCAGCCACATAATCTGGATTTTAATCATGCATTTTAAGCTCGAGAATCAAAAGGAAGGCAGAGAAAATTAAAACAAAAGCCTCATATCACAATCTGTACCTCAAAGGATTTGTTCGGATTAGGGTTCGGCGCCGAAGCGGCTCCAAAAGTAGACATTGATAGCACTGTAAAATCCAAAACCAAAAAATATAACAAGAATCAAGTTCGCATAACTGAAAGAAAAATAAAACTATAATTAGAATCAGAATAGGTATACGCTAAAAAGAGAACGGATCAGAGAGACACTTCAAAAAACTACTAGTACCTAAGAGCAAGGGATAGAGATCGAGTGGGAGTTTAGTTCAAAATTAGAGGGAAAGATTGGGCTCGAAGGGCATATGAGTACTTATATATTGTTTGGGACGGGGCCACTAAAGTAGCGTTGGAACTTGGAAGGACGGGGCAGCGTGGCGTAGGTTAAGTAAGTAGTGTTGGAAGGACGCTGCCGTATGAACAGTACATATAATCTATTGCTCATGTATTCCATTTTTACAGAGATAGATACAGAGAGAGAGAGAGAGAGAGAGAGTGGTATCGAAGCAACTAACCAATGAGTTGGCTGGAGGTCAGAGCTCGGCAGAGAAGTGGGGGACAGAGCTGGAAGCGGCGCCGGAGTATCCGTGGTGAAACGCTCAACGGCTTCTTTGTGTAAACCCGGAGGGACAGAGTATTCGAGAGAAACGATTTAGGAAAAAATATAAAATGGCCCAAATTACTAGTTATTTGCAATTTGGCCTTTTAATTTGGCCTTCTAATGGTCAAAATGTAATAAGGTAGCATCCAAATTATCAGCCAGATGTAATTTGACATCTCCGTTAGCCAGCATGTCAAAATGAATGGAAAATACAAAAAGATGTCCGTTTGTTGAGGTTAAGTTCCTAAAATGCCTTTTTTATAACACAAAAAAAAAAAAAAAATCAATTTAAAAAAAGCCCACAAACGTTGTGTTGCTTGAAAAAAAAAATCTCGTCCAGCAGCTTCCTCACTTCATCTTCTTCGTTAGTTCACCCTTCCAGTTCGCATAGGTGCGAGAAAGGAGTGCACAAAATTGGAGAACCATGAATGAGTTTTGTCCTTGTGATTTTCATGGTCGCTTTCATCTTCTTCTGAATTGGGGGGTTCACATATCGCCTCATTTTCATATCTAAACCCAAATGCAGAACCCATCATCATACTGTGATTTTCATGGTGGGTTTCTTTAGCAATGGGGATTCGTCTTCTTTTGCAAAATTTGACTGCGATTTGTCCAAACTCCTCTCATGTAGTAGTTGATCCAAACTTCTCTAACCCTACCCCAAATTTCTCAAGTTGATAGCTGTTTTGATTTGCTTGTATGAAAGATGATTTAGTGGTGTGATTTTTGCTGGTTTGATTTAGTGGAGAGGATTTGTGTGAATGAGGATTTGCTGGTATGATTTTTGTGGGACATACCTGAAGAAATTAATAAAGAAATGGGAAAATAAAACAAACAAAAAAATTTATTTTTTTTTTTCAAAATGAGCATTTTAGTAACTTAACCTCAACAAAACGACGTCGTTTTGCATTTTCCATCCATTTTGATGGTGTTGACTAACAGAGTGGCTAAATTGTAACTGGCTGGTAGTTTGGGGGCTACTTTATTACATTTTGAACATTATGAGACAAAATTACAAATGACTAGTAGTTTAGGGAACCAATTTATATTTTTTCCAAGAATTTATTATATTTTGTCTTTGATGTTAGTGGATGGGTTTAAAGAGCCGGCTAAACGGGTTAGTGTGTCGGGTTCAGGTTTAGATTTGGGTTAACTCGATCCGTTATATCAATTTGAATACAACCTACCTAACCTGATCTGACTTTTTCTTTTTGGTAAAGTCTAACTACATTTCTTAAACTATCATCAAATTGACGACTGTCTCTCCAAATTATTAAAATAGAGAATAACTTCTATAAAGATTTGGCATAAACTAGTTATTTTGTAACCTCCAATAAAAAAAAGTAAACACTTAACCCAAACAACAACCTCTACAGCAAACTATCTCTTCATCACACTTCCAATGTATATTTCACCAAGTTTTAAATCTCTCCAAAGAACAAGTTTTCTTCATTTTTTTTAAATCTCCCCCTACCCAGGATTCTGGTTGGCACTCCCAGTATTTATTTTGCCAAAATCTGCTCTTCTTATGTTTTGGTAACTACCATCTTTAATACCTTTCCAATTTTTCAAAAGCATATTAGATTTGCTCTGGCACAAAGTATTTCAAGAAATCCTTGCCCGGCCCGTGGAAACCATATGGAGACAGAGAGAGACAGAAACAGAGAGTTAGAGAAAGTAGAGAGAAAAAGACAACAAATCTAAGAACTTACCGGTGGTGGCAACCGGCAGCGCTCAACGGCGGAAAGGGAGGTGGCAGTGTCGGTGTCGGTGGCTTAGTGGGGTGGGCAGTGCCGCAGTAGGTTCTTTTATCACGACTAAGTGGAAAATAATGGGTTGGACGGACACAAACTTCACAGGATAGGCGGAACAAGGTGGGGAGATGATCAGAGGAGGATCGAAGCAGGCGATGGGGGAGGGAGGGGAACAGATGAGGAATTTTAGGAAAGTATTTACTCACCTTCCAAAAACAACGAGGGAGGATCTTGCGGAGCAAATCAAGAAGGAGGAGCAGGTAATTCCCATGCTGCGTCGAATGTTGATAAAGGAAATAAATTTATGGAGAATAATGGAGTAACAGACAAATTCAAAACAATGCCCAGCTGGAAAGATCGAGTGGATGGGGTGGGATATACGCAAAATCAGATGAATGAAAAAATCCTGCCAACTGTAGGGAATGATTGGAGCCAGGTGTCCCCTTTGGGGAATAGGCCAAGGGGAAAGGGAGGCGCTGATGGAGCCCAAAACGTATTGAGGGCTTAGGTGGGTGTGATGACAAAAGTCCTAGTCCTGGAGGAGCGTATATAGGACCAAAATTAACCGACCTTGCAAAAACATTTCAAGAGGCCCAAACTAGTCACACTAAAAGTGCTACTGTGGGGACTGAACATGGGCAGCTGGACAGGGAGAGGGAGTGAGTGATGGGAAAAAACTAAGGGATGGAGGGAATGAAGGGAAGGTGAAAAATTCAAAGGGTCGTATGATAGCGATAAGTACTAAAATGGTTAATGGTTCGGGATTGGCGGAGGCTAAAATTCAACCCCGCCGACCGCAATGATCATTCTCAGTTGGAACTGCCGGAGGCATGGAAATTTCTGAACAGTTTAGGACCTTTGCCAGATGGTGAAGGAGAAAACCCGCTATGGTTTTTCTTATAGAAACCAAAATGCGTCGGAAAAAAATGGAAAATATTCGCCATAAATTAGGATTTTCAAGTATATTTGTGGCGGATTACTTAGGGTGGAGTGGTGGTTTGGGGCTTTTATCGGGGGAGGATGTGATGGTGGAAATCCAAAATTATAGTCATCGTCATATCAACTCCGTCATGCAAGGTAGTAATAATGAACAATGAAAGTTTATGGGTTTTTATGGACATCCGGAGGCTCCAAGGCGGCATGAAGCATGGGCACTCCTCAAACATTTGTCCCTTTTTGAACCTCACCCGTGGTTGTGTATTGGCGACTTCAATGAAGTTATTAATGGTACGGAAAAATGGGGAGGCAATGTTAGGCACCACTGTCAAATGCAAGCATTCCATCAAAACTTGGAGGATTACAAATTGAATGATCTTGGTTATAGGGGTTCCAAATTCACATGGAGCAATTGTAGAGAAGGTATGAAATTCATTAAAGAGAGACTTGATAGAGGTGTGGCAAATCAAGAATGGCGGAATTTATTTCTGGTGGCAGTAGTAACAGTGGAAGCGGCAGCCTCATTGGATCATGCTCCTTTATTTTTAAGACTCAAATTTTTTTTTTTTTGAAGAGGTAGAAGAAAGAAGCAGTTTCGGTATGAAGCTGGATGGGCAAAGGAGCAAGGTTGCCAGGAAGTAATTGCTACGGCTTGGGAAAAACCTTTGCTGCAAGTCGGGGGTTGGGCACGTCTGGAAACAAAAATAAATGCATGCATGCGTGGGATTAGCCTATGGAAGGAGAAAATGCACGGCCCACAACAGGTTAACATCAAGTCAATGCAGGAGAACGTGGCGGAGCTGCAAGGCCGTGAGAGTGCAGTAGATGGCGATGTGATTAATAAGCACAAAAATAATATCCAAACCCAACTAGAGAAGAAGGATCTTTCGTGGTGTCAAAGAGCCAAAGCGGAGTGGCTCAAGCATGGGATAGAAACACTAAATATTTTCATGCTTGTGCCAATTCCAAGACGAAAAAAAAAAAAGGATTGAAAAAATTAAAGATGAGAGGGGGAGTGGTGGGAGTCTCCGGATGAAGTGGGTTTGGTTTTTGTGAAATATTTTGAAGGGCTGTTTACTGCTACCCGAGAAGAAGAGATGGGTCCATGCTTGCAATATATTGAGCCTGTAGTCACAACAAGGATGAATGAAAAGTTGGTGATGGCTTTTATAGAGGAAGAAGTCAGTGTCGCATTGCACCAAATGGCACCTCTCAAAACTCCAAGCCCGGACGAATTGAATGCGTATTTTTTCCAGCAAAATTGGGCAGTCATGGGCACGGAGGTGTGTAGAGGTATCATTGATATTTTTAATTCTGAAATTATGCCTCCTAATTTGAATATGACCCACATTGCTCTTACCCCAAAAAATAAAAACCTGGAGTGTGTAACGGAATTTCACCCCATTAGACTTTACAATGTCTTAGATAAAATTATTTCCAAAATTCTAGTTAATAGACTGAAAAAGATCATCCCACATATTATTTCCCCTATACAGAGCTCCTTTATTCCGGGGAGATTGATAACGTATAATTTACTGGCAGCGTATGAAACTCTTCATACGATGCATACAAGGATGAAGGGAAAAAAATGGTTATATGGCTATTAAGCTAGATATGAGCAAGACCTATGATAGGGTTGAGTTGAGGTTTTTGGAGGCGGTGATGCAGAAAATGGGGTTTCAGGATGGGTGGATTAAATTAGTCATGATGTGTGTCTCTTTAGTCAAGTACTCGGTTATTTTTAATGGAGACCCTTGTGGATATATTGTCCCTACTAGGGGTATCAGGCAGGGAGACCTTATTTCACCCTATCTTTTTCTCATTTGTGCAGAGGCTCTGAGTTTTATTGTAAATCAAGCAAATAGGGAAGGGCTATTGTCGGGGGTCCCCACTTCCAAACGAGGCCCCATTATTAGTCATATCCTTTTGCAGATGATAATTTATATTTTTTGCAGAGCTACTCTTGCACAATGGAGTAACCTATCGGCGATTCTTCATTCCTATGAGGGAGATTCGGGGCAGAAATTGAATAGCTTCAAGACAACTATTTTTTTCAGCAACAATACCCCCATAGTTGTGAAGGAGACTATTTTGGAGTTTGTAGGTATTCCAGCCACAAACAAATATGATCAATATTTGGGTTTGCCCGCTCTAGTGGGACGATCCCGAATGAAAGCCTTTAGGAGTATTGTGGAGAGGGTAAGGAAAAGGCTACAGGATTGGAAATTACGGTTTCTATCCCAAGCTGGAAAAGAAATCTTACTGAAAGCAGTCATCCAAGCTATTTCATCCTATTGTATTTGTGTATTTTTACTTCTGAAGACACTGTCATCAGAAATAAACTCGCTTATGCAACGATTTTGGTGGGGTCACAAGGAGAACGATCGACGGATCCCTTAGATAAGTTGGAGCAAGATGGGGAGGGCTAAAGTTCATGGAGGAATGGGCCTTCGTGATTTAATTTGTTTCAATAAAACTCTTTTGGCGAAACAAGTTTGGCGAATGTGGACTATACCGGACAGTTTAATTGCAGATTATGAAGAATAAGTACCATTTGGACTGATCGATTCTTAACACCACTCTTCGGAACAAACTGTCGTTCGCTTGGAGAAGCATCCAAAGCGCTTGTGAATTAATCAAGGAAGGGTTGGTGTGGAGGATTGGAAATGGGAAAAAAGTAAGAATATGGAAGGATAAATGGTTCCCCCAACCATCAACTTTTCGGGTGCAGTCCTCACCAAGTGTTTTGGATCCGAATGCTACTGTGAGTCAGCTCTTTGATGAAAGTGGGTATGGTTGGAAGCAGTCTTTGTTGGCTCAACTGTTTTCGGTGGAAGAGCTAAACCTAATAAGATCCATTCCCATTAGTAGTACATATCAAAATGACTGACTTGTATGAAGGGGAACAACAGAAGGCCTCTTCTCTGTCAAGAGTGCATACCATATCCAAAAAGATTGGGAAAATTCGCAGGTGGCAGAGTATTCTTCTCGAAAGTATAATAGTGAAGTGTGGAAGATTATTTGGAGTTTGAATATCCCGAATACAGAGAAGGTTTTCTTTTGAAGGGCTTGCCAGAATATCTTACCCACACGGGACAACCTTGCTAGAAGGCAGATCATTAGAGACTGAAGCTACCTAGTATGTGGAAGGGAGGATGAAACAATTTTTCATTTTCTTTGAAATTGTCTCTCGGCACAAGATGTATGGAGCGGAGCTTGTTTAATTTTCCAGAATAGCCATTTTGAGGAGCCTGATTTTTTAAGAGTTGCGGAAGGGATGCTAAGCAAATGTTCTTTGGAGGAGTTCCATAATTTTGTGATCCTTGCTCGCAGAATCTGGTTACAGAGGAATGCTTTAATCCATGAAGGTGTGTTCTCACACCCTTCGGCCATTGTAGTCAGTGCAGCTGAAGCGATGAGGGAGTTCCAACAAGCGCAAGGAGAACCAAAACCACTGGGGGTGTTGGTGGGACCTTCTTCACCGGGAAAGTGGGGGCTCCTTTTATGGGTTGGCACAAGGTGAATTGGGATGCAGCTCTTGGAAAACATAGTGACAGTATGAGACTGGATGTTGTCATTCGAGATCATCTATGACATATAGTTGCTGCTAGGAGCGTTACAAGGCCAGGTGGAGCTGAACCCGCAGCTGCTGAGGCCATGGCTACTCTTATGGCTATTCGGATAGCACGTGAACTGGGTCTTCTGCAGGTTTGCTTGGAAGGAGACGCAAAGTCTATTGTTGATGCAGTGAATTCCATAAAGGAGGATTGGAGTCGTACAGGTCATTTGGTGGAGGATATTCGTTCAGAGCTTAAGGAGATCCCACATTGGCCTATGGCTCATGTATGTAGGAAGTTCAACCAAGTTGCTCATGTGTTAGCTAGAATGGCAAGGACGAAGGAGATGGATAAGCTATTGCTGCATAGCTCCCCTGAATGTCTTATGGAGATCATTGTATTAGAGCACTATGTCCCACGATTATGATTGACTAATAAGAATAAAACCTCTATTATAATTTTATCAATGTCCTCAAGTTAACAAAAAGATAAAAATATTTTTATAAATTTCTCAATAAGATAAAAATATTTCAATAAAGTTGAAAAATAAGTTAAAAATAATTTTTTATTTTTTATTTTTTTAAAAAAAATTAATTTAAAAAATTGATAAATATAAAATTAGTCAATGTGATTGACCTAAATTACAAATCGCTCTCTGTGGTATAAAAAATAATTTAGAGGTCCTCGAAGTAGGCTAAAATAACAATTTAGTACCCGCAGTTAAATTCCACTTGTCATCATATTATTGGTGACCCCCTCTATTTTTTTTTTTAAAAAAAAATTAATTAATTTTTCAGTTTTTAAGTTTTTTAGTTTTATATATTTATATTTTTAATATATTTAAATTTTTTTATTAAGAGTATCATGTGTCATCATATTATTGGTGTTGACGTGACACACTAACAATTTATGGAATTTAACTGCAATGGCGAAATTGTTATTTTAGCTTACGTCCAGGACCTCTAAATTATTTTTTATACTAAATGGAATGATTTGTAATTTAGGCTAACCACATTGACTAATTTTATATTTATTCTTTTAAAAAAAAAAAACAAAATTTTTAATTTTTTTTAACTAAATCAATATATATTTTTAGAACATATGATTTTATATATTCTATTAAAAATGCATAATTTCTCATGATAAATGTCAATTTATTAGATTATAATTTAGAAAAAAAAAAAGAAAGAAAAAAGAACACTTTATCCTATTTGTCTATAATCACATTTAATATGTCTATGAAGCATTGGAGCCCTTTCCCTCCTACAAGTCACCACAGTTGTAGCCTCACCAGACTGGAAGTGCCGGAGAACTAGGCCTAGCAAAACCCAGTCACTCCTTCTTCGGCGACCATGGCGTCTCCTGCTCTGCTCCCGGTTTCTGGTAAGTCCTAAGTCTCTCATCGCCACCTTCAAGTTTTCATTGATTGTGTTTGATTGCTCAGAAAATGCGGGAAAAGAGAAAAAATAAATAAAGAAAGAAAGAAAGAAAGAAAAGAAAATAACTGCCTAGAATTTTAACCTTCTTATTAGTTGAGACCTGAGAACATAAAACGACTAGCTAACTACGCAAGTCTACGTTTGTTTTCTTTGTTTTTCCGCTTTTCACTCTCTCTGTTCTCTGTTTGGTTGCCGAGATGATGTAGAAACAAGAAAAACAAAGTAAAAGCATAACATTGAGAGTTTCATTCCTTTTGCGTTCCTCAATTTTTCTTGGTAATCAAACGGAGGTTCAGGGACTGTCATTTTCAGGTCAGATATACGCAGATCTAGGTTCTATAGGGTTTGTTAATTTCTAGGGCTTGTTGCTTGCTTATGTGTGTCATGTTGAATTTAGGGTTAATTATTCAATGCGGTTGAAGGTGGCTTTTGAATGATAAAAGACAACTTTTATTTGGCTTTTTTCCCCAAGTGGAGGTAAAAGAGTTTGGATTGTCAAAATGATTTCAATTAGAGAAATTCTGGTCGTTCGATTTGGTTGCCTTAAAATTACGATTTATTACTATTTGTATGAGAAGTAGTGTAATACGTGTTATCAATGAACTAATATAGTATTTTATGTTATTAGGGAGTTCCAGTGAACTTCGTGGTACGAGAAACATCTCATTTAGTACTTCATGTGGTATGGACTTTGATGTGGGAACTAGTTCAGAAGTTGTATCTCAGTACAAGAAAAGAAGGATCCCTCAAAAGACCGATTTTCAGTCATGTGAGGTTTTGAGAGACATTGAAGTTATATTACCTAATTTAAGATCAGCTGATTATTATACGAAACCCTGTTTGAAGGAGTTGGCTGCCCGGGAACTTGCAGACCCTGGTTATTGTAGCCGAGTTTTGGATTTCACGATTGGAAGGGTTGGTTATGGATCAGTCAAATATCTTGGGGAGACTGACATTAGACAGTTAGATTTAGATGACATTGTGAAGTTCCATAGGCACGAGGTAGTTGTGTATGAAAATGAAAATGCCAAGCCTGTGGTTGGGCAGGGACTTAACAAGGCTGCTGAGGTGACTTTGGTCCTTCGAGTAAGATCACTAGGTTTCGAAGAGGGGAAACTGGAGATGGTTGGGGATAAATTAAGAATGAGTGCAGAGAAACAAGGGGCTCACTTCATTTCATTTGACCCAGCAAATGGTGAATGGAAATTCTTGGTTCAACATTTCAGCAGATTTGGATTGAGTGACGATGATGAAGAAGATATTGTAATGGATGATGCGACTGCAGCTCAGAATCCTGTGGGGGTGAATGGCGGTGAGATTCCTGATATTGATGAAGAACACGTGGGCCCTAATGGTGTGTTGCTCTCTCACTCTCTTCCAGCTCATCTTGGGCTTGACCCAGTAAGAATGAGAGAAATGAAAATGTTGATGTTTCCTGACGAGGAAGAGGAGGCGGAAGATTTTAAGGAAATACTGACATGTCAGAAGCCATCTTTTGGTAAAGAATACATAAGACCTTTACACTCTGCTCAGAGGATGAGCCATCGATCTAGTCCACCAGTTGCTCGAAAAACCCCTTTAGCATTGCTTGAGTACAACCATGGTAGTTTTGACTCAAACTCTCCTGGAGCTATTCTGATGGTCCCACAAAATAAGGGTATGTCATTGAAGCCAATAAAACCTGAAGGTTCAGGTTTTAAACTGGACCTCAAGCAAGAAACACCAGTAACTGGAAGCCATTCTCGCAACATAGTGGATGCAGGTTTGTTCATGGGTAGGTCATTTCGAGTAGGGTGGGGCCCAAATGGGATCCTTGTTCACACTGGTACACCTGTAGGTAGTAACGATTCTCAAAGGGTGTTATCATCTGTTATCAATTTAGAGAAGGTTGCTATTGATAAAGTGGTTAGAGACGAAAATAACAAAGTCAGAGAGGAACTTATTGGGTTTGCTTTTGATTCTCCATTAAATCTCCACAATGAGATAAATCATGAAACAAAAGTAGTTGAAGTTGGTTCCTTCAAACTGAGGCTTCAAAAACTTGTCTCAGATCGCCTAATGCTTCCAGAGATTTGTAGGAAATACGGAGATATTCTGGAGAGGAGGTTGGATGTTCCCGGGCTAGCTTCCTCTACTCGTGTGGTTTTGTCTCATCAAGTAATGGTCTGGGAATTGATAAAAGTTCTTTTTTCCAATCGGGCAAATAGTTCAAAGTCGAAGTCCTTGGGTGCTGATAATGAGGAAGACATGATGCAGGATATGAAGGAAGCTTCTTCAGATGTTGACCTAGAAGCACTACCTCTTATTCGAAGGGCAGAGTTCAGCTTATGGTTGCAAGAGACTGTTTGCCCTCATGTACAAGATACAATAAGCTCCTTGAATGAGTCCAATTATCTAGAACATGTATTCTTACTCTTGACTGGGCGGCAGCTTGATGCAGCTGTGGAGCTGGCAGCTTCTAAAGGAGATGTGAGATTGGCCTGTTTATTAAGTCAGGCTGGTGGTTCCATGGTTAACCGTGCTGATGTTTTGCGGCAGCTTGATCTTTGGAGAATCAATAGGCTGGATTTCAGTTTCATTGAGAAGGACCGGTTAAGACTTTATGAATTGCTTTCTGGTAATATTCATGGTGCTTTGCATGATGTGAATGTTGATTGGAAGAGGTTTCTAGGGTTATTGATGTGGTATCAACTACCACCTAACACTTCATTGCCTGTTGTTTTCCATGCATATCAACATCTTGTTGATGATGGAAAGGCTCCATATCCTGTTCCAGTGTACATTGATGAAGGACCAGTAGACGAGGTTATTAAATGGGGTACAGAGGAACGTTTTGACTTCTCATATTATCTTATGCTTCTTCATGCCAGTGAAGAGGGAGAGTTTGGCGATTTGAAGACAATGTTCACTGCCTTATGTTCAACAAACGATCCACTTGATTACCATATGATCTGGCATCAGCGTGCAGTGTTGGAAGCAATTGGTGCTATAACTTCTAATGATCTTCATGTTCTGGACATGGGACTTGTCTCGCAGCTGTTGTGTCTGGGGAAATGTCATTGGGCCATCTATGTGATCCTTCATATGCCCTACCGTGAAGATTTTCCATATCTGCATGTGAATCTCATTCGGGAAATCTTGTTCCAGTACTGCGAATTGTGGAGTTCGGAAGAATCACAAAGCCAGTTTATTGAGAACTTGGGCGTTCCAGTTGCGTGGCTTCATGAGGCTATGGTATGTCATTGTTTCTTGAATTTGGTTGACTTTACATATCTCAAACCCTTTCATGATGCCCTTTCTTTGGTTTAGTGTGATTATTATGCATGGTCCGACATTGCTTGGTGAGCTTCTTGCACCTAGCTTTGAAACTCCAGTCTAGCTGGTGGCGGTGTTTAAGACTACTATTAAATTTCAATTTCTGGTGAAGTTTTTGTGAAAGATTATTTTGTCCTGATCTTCTACATGAATAAGATTGTAGTTAATTCCACTGGAGTAGTGTCAGATATTAAAGAGATTTTCTGATTCTTTTGTTGAGTATCTATGATTGAATTATATTATTCCTGACCAATGCAGGCAGTTTACTTTAGTTACTGTGGGGATTTCTCAAAGGCACTTGAACACTTTCTTCAATGTGCACATTGGCAAAAAGCTCATACTATTTTCATAACGTCGGTTGCTCATAAATTGTTCTTAGCAGGTAAAATCTCATCTATTGCTTAACTAAGTGATTCTTGTGTACTATATGAATTTCATAAAATAAAATTTTAAAAAAAATCTTTACCAGTTGCTAGGAATCTCTAAAGGCAATCAATCAATCATTTGGAGAATTCCTTTGTGATAGCCATACAGTTTTTTGCAGAATTAAGCAATACTAGAACTTGTATAGCTAAATTGAAGATGATGTTTTACTTATCAAAAAGCAAAAGAAATGACTTTGCTTCTGTTGGTGATAGTGATGGTGTGGGGTCGGGGGATGGATACTAGTACTGGGACTGATTCCAATGCTGGGAATGCTCCTACCCGCGCTGTCTCCTCGTCCATACCTATAGTATCTCTATCTCTTAAAGCTCCGGAGAATCTTCTATTGGAAATGGATGTGGATACGCGCGTGCGCCCATACCAGTAGGGATACTGGCTATATAATCGGAGGGGTTTAACCTTCACATAATTAGATTTAGAGCGCATCCAAAAGTTACTTGGCATGGCCTTTTTGCAATGTGTATGGATGTGTCAAACCTGAGGTGCACCATTTTGTGGCTTTAAAGTTATATAGGTTTACTTTTGAATTATTCTTTGAGGAATGAGAAGATTCTGATCATTATATTATGATATGCCTTTGAATATCATATAAGATATTCATCTATGTAAAGTTCCATTTTAGCTTACATAAGTATCTTATGCTTTTGTGATCTATCATTACGTATTCCATTTAGTGATACTGTTGGCAAACTTTCATTCTCGAGGTTTAACAAAGAGGTTTAAAAATGTGGAATGAGAAGCTTAGTTTAGAAGGTCATCTGAGAATTTGTGTCTTTAAATGCCTTGTTGACTGTCATTGCAAGGAATTCCTAGAATATTTGATGCAAGGGGCAAGACATGAATTTTGCTTTAATTTAGTCTTATTTAATTTCTAGAATATCTAGGTATTTGAATTCAGTTCCAAATCTTGTTATTAGATACAACCTGATGTTCATATGGTTCATAGTATGTCTGGTTCCATTTTTCATGTGGAATAAATTCAGAAGTATTCTTGAATCACAAGCTTGGTCTTCTACTAAGAAAACCACAAGTATATATTCAGGACACTAGTGGTTAATAGTTTCTCCATTCTCATGCAGGCACTAGTATTTCTATTTGTCAATAGAAAAAAGATATCTGGTTTTGAGTAATATTGGATTGTTCTAGATCTAGCAAAGTCATGTGGAAAGGTTCCTGTCTTTAGATATTGTATCTCTGATTGATATAATTGCCGAGTTTTGTTAATATTTCTTACTCCTCCACTAGTAGAGGGAATGAGTGAGCTTGTGTTCTGGACTCCATGTGCTTCAGTTAAGGCCACTGTTTGAACTGTTTTCCCTTTGTTGCAGCCAAACACTCGGAGATATGGAGGCTTGCTACTTCTATGGAGGACCATAAGTCTGAAATTGAAAATTGGGAATTGGGAGCTGGAATTTATATTTCATTCTATCTATTGAGATCTTCATTGCAGGAAGATAACAATACTATGAGTGAACTGGTATGAAAGCTTATCCTAAATATTGAGATTGTTGATTTTAATAGTGTATCTTGTTCTCTGCATTACTCTCTACGTGTAAAGCAGCAACTGCCCAACTGAACTAGATTAAGAGATCAAAGCTTACTTGCTTCAATTGGGTGGTTATACAATTGTAAATTGGTTTGGAGCTTGAACTGTGTTTTTGAACTCATTCCATGCCTAGACTGATGAATGGGCCTTTCTAGGCTTTTGGGTCGAAGAAAAAAAAGGATATTAATGCATGTGTACTATGTAGGCATTGTCATGAATGCGTGGTGATTTTTTGGGACACATGACTTGTATTATTGGACCAGGTGTTCGTTCACTTAGTTGCTCTTCCCCTTGTTGGGCTAGCATTAACATTATCCTAAAGCACAAAACAGCCGTGGCACTGATCTGGCTGCTAGTAGGCTAGCAGAGTGAAAAAGGAGTAGCTGAAAGCTTGTTATGATAAAAAGGATATGGTCAATGATGATTGCATTGATCTTTGGTGGCTTTTATGGTGTATGGATTCAGACAAAGGAGATTGAATGCTTAAACTATTTGCCCAAATTTATGGAATGTACTCAAATGCATTGTAATAATAACTTGTCTTTCACTTACAAAAAAATAAAATAAAATAAATAATTTGTCTTTCTTTCTCTAATGTTCTTTTTCAGGATTCTTTTGAGAGCAAAAATGCTATTTGTAGAGAGTTTCTTGGCCGGTTAAATGAGTCTTTGGCAGTTTTGGGTGGCAGATTTCAAGTTGATGCAAGGTATGAATATCAATCCCTTGGCGCAGTTTCTGCAACCATGATAACATGCATGTAGACACCTTTTTCTTTTTGTGAGACACTTTCTGTGGCCTCTGGTATTATTTTGTTGTACCACTCCTTTGCATTGAACTACCTCATAATTGAAGCCACATATGTTTCATATTTGGGCAAGTACCTAATTTTAATATGCCATCCTATCATCAAAATTTGAAAAGAATTCACATTAATGTGCTTTCATAAGACAAGCATAAAAGAATTAAGAGAAAAAAATAGTTAGAAGAGATTCATATTTCAGAATGTGAGTGTGTGGTGCCTGAGGGCACCAATTTTCCTCAAATGTGGAAGAAACGAAATTTTAAATTTATTTGGAGTCGTGTTTGCAACAAAAACAATTTTGAACAAGCATAGTCCTTTTCATTTAGTTCTTGTTTTTTGTTGTTTGTAATGGGTCTAATAATAGCTGGTGTGGTCTCCAAAATGTAGCTCAATCGGCTGGGACCACGTCTCATGAAGCAGAGGTCACTAGTTCGAATCATTCTCCCCTTTTGTGTGGACATGTCAAAAATAATAGCTGGTGTGTTTAGTAGGTGTGCATTTTGTAATTGGATTGTGTGTGTTGTAAATGGGCTGAGATGAATAATGGGCTATGACCCATGTTAGTTGTTAGAATGACTGCAGCCTATTAGTATGCGCACGTAATTGTAGGGGTTGTCCAGAACCTTGATCGGTTGGTGTTTTCTTTTCCTGGAGGCTAGGTTGTCCTCATAACAACCCAATCTGTTTTTCCCAAATTTCCATCAATACAATTTCCTTCAATTCTCATCCATCCATCATTACTCAATTACTCAGAAAATTCCATGAGAAAAATTGTGTTCTTTACAGGGTTTGTATTTATATTCCAACTTGAATTTAAATGCTGTTTACTACCGTGTTTGCAGAGTAGCTTATTCAAAAATGGCTGAGGAGATATGTGGTTTGCTTCTTTCTGACATTGAAGGCTCAACCTGTGATGGTCAGCTAAGCTGCTTTGACACTGTTTTTAGTGCTCCTATTCCTGAAGACCTTCGCTCAAGTTATCTGCAGGGTGCAGTGTCTGTTTTCACGTGCTTTCTTTCAGAGGTGGCTACATAGTTTGTACACCTTTGATGCCGTATCCAATACTCATGGTCGTTGTGTGATGTGAAGTTGAGTCTTTTGTTGTGGTTCTGTATGAAAAGATGATTTCTCGAATATTCACTTGAAAATGATCAAAATAACTTAATGAGATATTCTGCAATTATCTTGGTGAAAAAAACCCAACAATTATGAATCTTCCAGAATGTCTTTAGATTTTAGGATTGTAAGTGTTTTGTTTGAATGTAATACAACTTGCAATTGAAAGTGAGAAAAACAATGGCAGCTGTCTTGAAGGTATGGCATGAGTTCTGGTCAGTCACAAAGGAATTCAGAGATTCGTGATACAAATAGAAGCAAAAATTGGAACTGCATAGGATTACGGAAGGCATTCAACAACTTGTAAAGGAGCATGAACAGTGTAGCTTTCAGCCCTTGCAATGATGGCAGCAACATCGTTCATGAAAACGCAGTGGCCATGCCTGTTGAGGTTTCTTAGTATGGTGATGGCGATTGGAGTATATTTTTGGCTATTTACCTCAATATTTGGTTGCTCTAATGTTTTGTTCTTTTGTTCTTTTGTTCTGTTCTGTCCTGTAATGAAAATACTCAGGTCATTTCAAAGATGATTTAATTAATTTGCCTAGTCAGGATATGCGTCTAGATGATCTAATCATCTGGATTGAAACTCTGTAATTCCTAAGAATTGCAAGGGCCAGCAATTTGCATCGAAAGATTTAGAATGAGTCATATCATCATAAAGAAAGAAGAAGAAAAAAGCAAGAAGAGGTAAAGGCAGGGCAGCAATTTGCATAGAAAGATTCAGAGTGAGTCATATGAAAGAAAATAAAGCAAGAAAAGTTGCAAGGCCAAAAGGGTGGTAAGTTATTCACAAAGGGTGGTTGGAAACTTGCTATGAGGAGCAATGACCAACCACTCCTAACGCAGGATGAGGTGGTCGGACCACCCCAATAACTTTAGGTATGGTCCATTTATTCCTTCATTTTGGGAAGGTACTTTAACCATCTTTAAAAGTGGTCGATCACTCCCAAAAGCATGTGTTTTGGGTGGTTCGGTCATTTTTTATTTGTTATGGAATGATCAGCCAGTAGCTTGTGGTCACCTTCAAACATACCAAAACAGTTGATTGTGTGATTGAATTATCTAAAAATAACTTCTTTTTCATTTATTATTCACATTTGTTGTTTCCAACCGGTTAAGATTGAGAAAATTGCAAAGATCCTGCAATTCTTAAAAATCTCGATCTAAATCCTTCACTATTTTGGCAAACGTTAAGTTATCGAAATGCTATTTTAAGCTAAAAGTAAGATAAACAAAGACTTTAAAAACAACCTTAGACATGGCCATCAATTCTTTACACACCGGCTCTTTCCCATTGGTCATATTCCCCATTTGAGTTGTCTTATTTTTACTTTGGATGATCAATTTAATAGATGGGTTAGAGGTTGAAAAAAATCTTCATCCTTTAAATAATACTACAAACAAAAATAAAAATTTTAGGGGCATTTTAATAATTTCATTTCCCTATAAGAGAAATATAAATAAAATTTAATTATAAAAAATTGTTCCAGTGGTGTTTGACAACCTTGTTTAAAAAATGTTATTTTTTGTATTTTGTTGAAAAAATATTTTGATATGACATAAAAGTAAAAAAAATTTAAAATTTTTCGTGAAGAAAGTTATTTGTTAATATTTTGATTTTTTTTTTTATAGTCATAAAAAAAAGAAAAGATAAATAGGTTAGCGGAAGATTTATATAAGTGGTTAACATGGTAGTAAAAGTTCCGAGTAAAGATTTGGTAAAGCAATAGTATGTGAGTGCATGGGCAGGTCCTACCTGTTCGAGGAGGTGTCACCTGTTTGAGCAGGTGCCTAAACAACCAAAACAAGTGGGGTTTGAACTACTTGATTACTTGCTTGAGCAAGTAGGGCTCGCTCATACACGTATCCCTACCCTATTGCACTGAGTATTATTACACTAGATCTTAATTCAAAAGTTTACATATGATTCATGAAAGAGTAACGCTAAAACTTCGACCAACATAATATAGTAGGGCTGCATAAACAGTTACAGTTAGCGATTATTGACTATAACCGCAAACCGCTATCGCATTGGACGGTTATCGATTTTTAATAACCACCTAGGCGGTTAATAATTATTTTATAGCCTACGGTTAGCGATTATTCAAACTAATAACTTGCGATTTTATAATAACTTTTTCTATATGAATTTTTGAACTTTTTAAGTGTTTTGGGTCATCATTGGGCCTATTTTTTGAGCGTATTTCCAAAAATATAAAATGAACATGCTGTTTTTTGGGCCTAATAATGTTTTTGAATAAGGTTTAGCCCAAAACATCACATACCACATTATATTTCACATACATACTAATATAGTCATACACGGCCAAAACGGCATCGTTTTGAATGTTATATTATAATTATTATTAATATAAAATATATAATATACATTTATATTATTATATATAATGGTAGGCAGTTAGTAGTAATTAACCACTTTTTTCTATCATTAAAACCACTAACCGCAATCGTCATAGGTGATTAGCGGTTTTTTATAATTATCTACCAAAGTGGTTAGTGGTTGGCGGGGCAACCGCCCGTTTGAACACCCCTATAATATAGGGCTATTTTTATCGTATTAGTTTCTTATCTTGCTCATGTAATAATGTTAATCAGTCTTTGAATCAGTCCTACAAAAATATAAAATCTAGAATATGCTTAACACTATCACGAGATCTAGGTAAGATGAGACCCTTCGTAACAACATTTCCCAGTTTTTCTTTAAGGACGGTTCATTCTTCCTCTATATGAATAACCTAATGTTAAAAACTATTTTTCTTATCCTCTTAAAGTTGATGTGATTTTTAAAATATCTATCAGATCAAAATTCATCCCAAATTTAATAATTTTTAGAGGAAAAAATATAAAAAACCACCACAAACTATAGATGTTTGCAATACAACCCCATAATGTTCAAAATGTACTAAAGTAGCCCCCAAACTACAAAAATGTATCAAAAATGCCACTTATTTTTTATATTCTTATAATATCCATATTCTTTTAACAAATAAAATAATAAAATAATTGTAAAAAAAAAAAACCAAAAAATTAGTGAAAAATACTAAAAAACCAATGGGCAAATAAATACGAAAAAAAAATATTTTTTGGAATAAATAAATAATTAGTCACTGTAATTAGCCTAAATTACAAATTGCTTCATGTCGTATTAAAGTAAAATAAATGGGCGAATAAAAATAATTTTTTAACAGAATTTGATTACAGGGACTAAATTTTTTTTTTTTTTTTGAATATCTCAAGAACCGTACATTTGATTTTATTTTAATATGACATGAATAGTCACTATAGTTGAACTAAATTAATCACTGTAGTTGGCCTAAATTATTTATTTATTCCCAAAAAACCTTTTTTTTTTGTATTTATTCGCCCATTGGTTTTTATGTATTGTTAAAAAATTGTTTTGTTTTGTTTTTTTTTTTTATTATTTATTTTTTTTTATTTGTTAAAAGAATATGGATATTATAGGGATATAAAAAAATAAGTGGTCTTTTTGACATTTTGGTAGTTCGGGGGCTACTTTAGTACCTTTTGAATATTGTGGAGCTATATTACAAACGGCCGGCAATTTGGGGGGCTTTTTTTATATTTTTCCCATTTTTAGAAGTTACATTATTCTTAAAGATTATTAGGGAGTTAAACGGATCGAGGTCCCCTATAATTCCTTTTAAATTTGAGATTCTCAAATTTATAAATCTCATCCGTTCATCTCATCTTAGCGTCTAAAATAAAGAATAGTATCCTTTCCGGTTCATAATGGACTGGAGAATATCCAGTTCATGACTAGGATTTATTCTTAAAAATATTAGAGCCACAAATAGGACATTTGTCCAACTACAAAAAAATAATAAAAAAACAATATTTCTGATTAAAAAAAATAAAAAAATAAAAAATTAGTAAAAAGATAAGGGGTGGTTGGCCACCCCATATTGGCCATAAGGGGTGGCCAAACCACCCCATTTTAGCTCAAGCCACCCCAATGGCCGGCCAGGGGTGGCTGGACGACCCCATGACCCTTGGGGGTGGTCCGGTCACCCCCCAAACCCAAACTAAAAAAAAATAAAAAATAAAAATCGTTTGGCCTTGGGGTTGGCCGAACCACCCCCAAGGACCAAACGTTTTTTTTTTTTTTTTTTTTTTTTTAATTTTTTTAAAATTTTTTTAGATCTGGCCCTTTAGAGTAACCGAACCACCCCTTAATTTTTTATAATTTTGTTTAATAATTTTTTTTTAAAAAAATATATAATATTTTTATTTTTATTAATAGGACAAATTTCTTATTTATGGCTTCAGGATCTCTTTAAAGACCGTTCCCTAAAATAAGCCTTGTTTCAACATTTAATGAAGAAACATTACTTATTAAATTCCTTGAGGTAGCTTTCTCATTAAATGCTGAAATATGGTTTATTTTAGACGTTTAGATAAAATGAACTAGGAGTGAAAGTTTAGAACCGCTAACCGCTTTTAAATGTGGTTAGTAAAAATTGCTAACCGCTAACCGCTTTTATATATATATATAAGTGATCCACAATAATACTTTTTTTTTTTTTTTCTTTTTCTTTTTCTTATTTGGGGCTGCTCTGTTTGTGATGATGTTGGTTGAAATAGGTTTTTTTGATTAATTGAATTTTTATGAAAATGTTGAATGTGAGTTTATGAAGTTTTTTGTGTTTTATTTGTATGTTATGCATAAGACTACAAGTGAAGTGATGCTTTTGTTGTAATTTTATTTGTATTATATGTTGTGTAAAAGGTGACCAACAATTATTTTGGTATATAACAATTTTTAATGCTAAAATGGCCATGAAAAGGAAAAAAAATGTTTAAAGTGAGCAAAAAAATGTCTAAAGTGAGCCCAAAACCGGCCTCAAAAAATAGTCTAACAAAAAGGTTCAAAAAAAGTAGTTAGTAAAAAAAGCGGTTAGTAGAATGCAGTTGCAGACTGCTAACCGCTAATTTCAATAGTCTTTTCACCCTTCAAATGAATAGTTAAAATTTATGATTTGAGAATCTCAATTTAAAATAAATTATGTGGGATTTTTATTTTTATTTTTTATGAGTAATTATGTGGGATCTTAATCATGAGATGAGAGTGATTTACGAATACCAATCACTAGATTAGATTCCACTTTACCGTATTTGTACCTTGAATCTAACGAACGACCATACGTTGCACGGTACGCTGCCAACTCAGACGGTTCCCACTACTCACCCCGTCCACGTCATCACCTTCCATCTCTCTTTCACTATTACACGAGACCCAAATCCCAAATTCAGACACGAATTAACAAAATCCATCTCCATCTCTCCATCTCCAACTCCAACTCTCTCTTCCAACCGACGAAAAGCGTCTTCGCTCGCTCGAGGGATTTCTGGAGGCTTTGATTCTCTCTCTCCCTCTCTCGCTGGAATTCCTGAAGATGCGTCGCGCTGCGTCGAGGAAGACGGGTCAACCAAATTCAACACCGTCTGTCAATTCTTCGCCCGTGGATCTCTTCCGCTCCGGTATTCGATCTTTCTTTATCTCTCTCTGATCGCTTTCCTCTCATTCAGCTTTGTTTGTTTCATTTAGATTTAGAATTTTTTATTTTTTATTTTTTGGAATATAATTTTAACTTTCGGTTATTTTCTTTATGAGCTATTGTGATTGGAATTGGAATTATTCTGAGTGTCTGAGTGCAGTTGATGTCATGGATGATCTGTATTATTGGTGGCAGGTTAACCTTTTTGATTTTGTTTAATGAATTCTTATTGCTTATCAGTACAAAAGGGTAACAAAAGCGCAAGTGGACTTTGTTCATAGAGATGATCTATAATTACCATCAATTTATTTACTTTATTTTTGATTCTTAATGAACTATTTGTCTTAAATTAATGAACACGGAGGGACGGAGGGAAGATAAAGCATTAAGAGTTGGAAAAGTTAGCCATTGAGCTAATAAAATGCCTAAATCGGGTGTTTGGTGGTAAAACAATTGAGCGGTATGATTTATTTACCATCTTTAGCGTTTAACCATTAAGAACTTATTTAGAGCCACTGTCCAAGAAAGAATAAATTTAGAAGGATTTGGAAGACACCAAATGCTCATTTGTAGAGTATCCTGTTTACTTAGTACATTGCAACATCTGAAAGAAGGGTTTAGCATTAAAAGGATTAGTGGGTTATGAAACCTCTACTTCCCAAGAAATTTCAGATTTTGAACTTTTCTTTTCTTTTTTTGATAATAAGAAGTTTCATTAAAGAAAAAGGAAAGCCTGAGGCGCCCCTAATTGCACATGGAGTATACAAAAGGAAGCCAAAACTAACCCACTGAAGAACATTTTGAACTTTAAACATGATGGAAGAGTTCTCTCTTGCTGAAGGCTAACTATTTCAACTAAAAGGATGTATAATTTATTAGGGAAGACAGCAATTAGAGCAAATAAATGAAAGTAAAACATTGCAATTCCTTCTTTTCTAGTTTTTGGTTGACAAAAGAAAGGGAAATTTGAGAATGTTGACATTTCCTCTTTGCCACCTAAAATTTTCTCCGCAAAATAGATGACATTGGAGAGAATGTTAAGTGTAAGGAAGAAAACGTTCAAACGTTTTTTCTTGTTTTCTATTGTTCTCTCAATCCACTTTTTCTATATAACCGAGCAAAGATACATTTCCATTCTTTTCTTATGTGTTCTTAGGTGTGAGTTGCGAACCAAACAGAGTGATAAGGAATGAAGCTGAACTTGGAGTTTAGTAACAGGCTGGGATGGCTTTTATAGTATCTTAAGTTTTCTATTCTGACCTCATGAACTTGGAAACCAATAAGCATTGGACCAGGTGCACTGAGTTCCCTGCTTTGCATTGCATAAGTTTTGATATTAAGGAAGTCACAAAAAATCTCCAGTATGCGCAACAGTTACTAAATCTCAACCAATCAACTACAATTTTTTTGCTCCTGCTCCAGGTTCAGTTCTGTTTGAAGTGGAGTAGTTTTTTTTGAGATATTGAAAATGTTGTTAAATTACTGCCATATCACTATAATAGTGTTTATTTTTTTGGAGAGTTATGTAGAAATTGCAGCAAGAAATTGGTTTTAATTTTTGCATGAATGAGAGGGCAGGCAACCAGTTTACTTGTACATGTGAGGACACCTAAATTTTGTATGGGTGTGGTCTGTCTTGAGTCATGATTTGTGGATGGGGGATCCGTAGAACCCACACCATTTTATTGGCTATAAGGCTTAGTTGAGTTGAGTAACATGCGTTATGCATATGTGGAAATAAAAATTCTAGCTCAGTTATCATGGATATGTGAGTCAATATCTTTTATTTGTTATTTATTGTTTTTGTTAATTACTTAGCTATCACTGCTTATGACGTCATGAATCTCATTTGTTCAGCATCAAGTAAAGCAACTTCAAAAGAGTTGGAACGAATCGATAACCTATTTTATTCATATGCAAATGGATCTTCTGCTATGATCGAGTAAGTCTGCTCTATCACAATACCAACTATAATCTGTGGCTTTAGTGTTTGACTATTTGCCTTTTAAATTACGCAAAACTTCAGTCAGCATTTTATAATTTCGAAGTCAATTGCATTACAGAGGCTTGTATTCCATGTTTAGTTGGCATTGCACATTATATCACATGTAATTATTCAGTTAGTGTTATTAGATCTCAATGCAGATGTATGCTTTATTTTGGCTAGTAGTGTAAGGTATATTTTCCCTTTTTAAATAAATTTCCTTTTTACGTACACTGTATCACCTCTTCTTAGGTTTCAAGCATGACTTTGGGAATCTTCATTGGATTTTCGAGTATTTTGGATTGTGCAATAAGCATGGCATGATAATTCAATTGCCTCTTCTATAAACCAGATTTTTTGGAACTCTTTGTACATATATTTTCTGACCTTTTATGAATCTTTGGAGGGAAAGAAATGATAAAAGTTTTGAAAATTGCGAGAGAATGGTGGTGGAACTAAAGCATTTCTTCTTCCATACTTTTTACCTCTTTACAACTGCAACTTTCCTAATGTGCTTGACTTTCGTGCTTTTTTTTATCTATTTTCCTTTCTAGGTGTTTCTCTAATATAGTTCTTGTGTAATTGGGTTGCGCCTTTTTATATTTTTAATGAAGTTTTGATAAAATAAAACTAAAAATTCTTTGGCTTTACTAATCTTAAAAGAGAAAAAGGTAAGGTGGAGACATTTATTTTATAAATTCATTGGTGAGGGGAAGGGAGGGAATCATAATGGTTATTAGTATTTTGACCTCAAGATGCATAGGTGATCCATTTAATCTTTAATTGGATTTCTAAGAAATAAAGAAAGAAAAAAAAAGGTAAGGTGGATACACTTATTTTATAAATTCATTGGTGAGGGGAAGTGAAGGAATTGAAATGGTTAAAGGTACTTTGAGCACAAATTGCATAGGCAATTCATTTAACTTTAATCAGATTTGTTTTTATTTTTATTTTGATAAGTTACTTTAATAGGATTTCAAAAACAATGATTTTTTTTTTTTTTTTAGAAATGTGTAAAATATTGAAGCAAAACCAAAGTTCTTAAGCAACTTAGTGGTTTTTTTTAAGGCTCTTAGAGCGTCTTTTAACTTTTGAATTTCCATGGAAGAATATCTGTTGTGCAAAGGTACCATGGAAAATGGAGAACAGTTTTTGGCAAGATTCTGATGATTGAAAACATGAGAAAAAGGGAAAAATAATTGTGGACATTTGTTGCATGTGAGGATTGTGGTGAGATGGTAGACCATTGTTACATTGTGTTATTGCAAGAGTGTTGTGGTTGTTAGCCTTTCGTTTGTTTTGATTGCCTCGGACTGTTCATGGAAGTGTTTGCTAGCTGGAAGGGAATTTCAGTGTTCATGAGAGTGGTGTGAGTTAGGGGGAAAGTCCAATGTGTGCCGTGTGGACAATTTGGTGTGAGAAGAATACCGTACTTTAACAATGCCGAGCTGAATGGGAGCTCGCTGAGAAGCATTTCCCTTCGTTCATTATTTGACTGTCTGCATGCTTTAGGCAGTACATATTGCAATTCTTTCTTGGATTCCATTCCTCTTTCAAATTTTGACTTGTTATCTTGAGCCTGTAGTATATTCAACCTATGTACTTACAATTTTGTCTTCCGAGTAAAAGTTTTGTTAGTTTAGAAAGGAATTGTTAGTTCATAAAAGAAAGCAATTCATTTCTCCCTATTTCTGAGATCAAATCAGATTGTTATCTCAAGAAGTGGCATTTTATTTTTCCTAGGAGAAAAAGGTTATGATTTTTTTTTTAATCACGATCAACAAATGATTGGATAATAGATATTTGGCGAATTTCATTTTACTTTAATGATAATTAAAAGTTTGTATAAAACTCCGCCTAGTTAATTTTGATGTGAGAAGCAATTGTTTCTAGTTGGAAATGCAAGTACAATTTAGTATACTAACTATTTTTTTCAACAGCCCAGAGGGAATTGAAAATCTTTGTTCTGATATGGAAGTAGATCATACTGATGCGAGGATCTTGATGCTTGCTTGGTAAGTTTTATTTAGAGTCATTGGATATCTCACTTCTCAAATTTCACCCTCAAGCTCACTTGATAAAATTGATGGCCGCCATACCAGGAAAATGAAAGCGGAAAAACAGGGATATTTTACCCTGGTAAGAAAATTTTATTTACAGTATCTTCTTTCTGTTTCTGTTTCTTCTTTTTCAATTTGATTTTTATTAAGTTATCCTTATATCACCCGTTTGTTTTAGTAGATTATTTATTTATTTATTTATTTTTTAAAAAAAATTTGAATTTGTTCTGAAAGTTTTCAAAACTTTGGGTGTTTAAGGTTTCAAAGGGTATAAGACAAGGGGTCTGATTTGAGGTTATAAAAGAAGGAAAAGAGAGAATTTTGTTGTTGTTTTGCATCAGTGCACCAAAGAAGGAGAAGAGAGAGAAATAGGAGAACACTCTAGGCACTCTTGCCTTGAAACTCAAATTACTCAATATTCCACTAATCAAGTTTATCTTCTTTGAGTACAATGAAGCATATATATGAGACTCTTTGGCTCTTCCTTAATCTATTATGACTAAACTGCTAATTTGACTAGTTTATTAAATACTTAATAAAATTCAAATAAACATTAACTTCGGATCAAAGAAAATAAATCTAAAACACTGAAAGGTCCAAACAATTTTTACACTCAACTCCATTACTAGATTACCCTTAATGTGCGGGAGTTAAAAAAAAAAAATGCCCCTCATTATAAAACTATCGATAAGTCGTGAAATAAAGACCCAAATTAAGAACTGATTTGACCCTAGGCTCCTTATGATTTGACAGTTAAAATTAAAGCCATATAAAATTAGGCTCAATCCAATATTACACATGAATCCATCAAATAAAAAAGCTTCAAGTTGCCAAAACTGAAATTTACTTAAAATACAGTAAGTAGTTGGCTGCATCAGAGTTGTATAGTTTTATGTTGAGACAACACTGCTCATCTTTCTAAGGGATGTATCTTTCTAAGGGAGCGTCAGATGGCTGGTTGGAAGAGAATGTATCTTTCTAAGGGAGGCCGTTTAACTCTCATGAAGAGTACGTTGTCTAATCTTCCGACCTACTTTTTGTCTCTGTTTCCTATTCCTATGAGTGTAGCAAAAAGGCTTGAGAAAGTCCAAAGAAATTTCTTGTGGGGAGGGATTGGAGATGAGCCTAAGTTGCATCTTGTAAGCTGGAATCAAGTCTGTTGTCCCTTGCGCTCCGGTGGTCTTGGCATTCGGAAGATGCATCAGTTTAACCAAGCTCTCTTGGGAAAATGGCTCTGGAGATATGCGAATGAGAGTGAGACTCTTTGGTACAAGATTATCAAAGCTAAGTATGAAGACCAGGATGGTGGGTGGTGTACAAAGGAGGTTTCGGGCTCTCATGGTGTGGGTTTATGGAAGCATATTCGACAAGGTTGGAACTTCTTTGCCAAAGGTATTCGGTTTGAGGTGGGGGTGGGTTCGAAAGTTCGTTTCTGGCATAATATTTGGTGTGGGGAACAATCTTTGAAGCATGTCTTCCCTTCCCTGTTCAGTATTGCTAGATACAAAGAAGCTTGGGTGAATGATAACTTTACTTGGAGGAATGGGGTTGTCAAGTGGAATGTCATTTTTGTGCGGCCCGTCTAGGATTGGGAGATGGATATGGTCATTTCTTTCTTTGATCGGTTGTACTCTTGTAAGATCTCCCTTGGTACTGTGGATCGTATTTGCCGGTCCTCGTCTAAGAAAGGTAAGTTCGAGGTGAAGTCGTTCTTCAAGGCCTTGTCCAACATCGACCATGAGGCGTTTCCTTGGAAGAGTATTTGGCGTACTAAGGTGCCGTTGCGAGTGGCTTTTTTCGGGTGGACTGCGGCCCTTGGCAAAATTCTGACTCACGATAATTTGCGTAAAAGGAACTTTGTGGTAGTGGAATGGTGTTGTATGTGTAAGAAGACCGGAGAGTAAGTCGATCATCTTCTTCACTGCGAGATTGCAAGTGCTCTTTGGCATACTATTTTTAGTCGGTTCGGGTTGCTTTGGGTTATGCTTTGCAGGGTAAGGGACTTGTTCGATTGCTGGTGGACGGGAGGGCGTTCTTGAAGTGCGGTGGTGTGGAAGATAATCCCTCTTTGTCTTATGGGGTGTTTATGGAGCGAAAGAAATGCTAGATGCTTTGAGAATTCCACTAGAACTTTAGAGAAACTTATTCATTTTTTCGTTTTTTACTTTTTACTCTTGTGCCGCTTGGCTAGCTCCTTTAGTGATTAGTTTTTTTGACTTTTTCTTTCATTTTTCTCCCTCTTAGGCACTCTCTTTTTATACTTCTCGTGTATATGGGTTGCGCCCCTCTGCGCTTTTGTTTTATATCATCATTACTTATCAAAAAAAAAAAAAAAACACTGCTCATCTTACAGGAAGAGTGGCGAAGAGGCCTCAAAGCATTGAGAGCTGACACTGTAAATAAATTAAAAAAGGCCCTCCCGGAGCTTGAGAAAGAGGTAATAAATATTTGAAATGGCTTCCTTTCTGAAGATTTGCTGGCGTTAGACTGTAAGTTTGCTGATTTTCTATTTTTCAATATGTCCGGAGAAGGTTAAGAGGCCATCAAACTTTGTGGATTTCTATTCCTATGGATTCCGGTATTGCTTAACAGGTATAATGATTTTGTGAGGAACAATGTTCAATCTTGAAACATGATTTTTATTCTTTCCTTATTTTAATTTCATATTTCTCCACTTTGAACCATCTGTATTTATTCTGTCAGAGGAGAAGCAAAAGAGCATTGATATAGAGAGCATATGCGAATTATTGGATCTTGTTTTAGGCTCCCAATTTCGGGTGCAGGTCGACTTGTTTGTCGAGTATTTAAAGGTGAGTGGATGCCTTTATGGTTTTCTTCGATCTTGTTTTTGTTTGTTTGTTTTTTCACGATTAGAATTGTTCAAGTATCGATTAGAATTGCCCAAGTATGTTATTTTTAATGGTCAGAGTTGATAGACCTGCAGCGCAGCTCTCATGTATACTGGTGAGGGGGATAACCACATCAATTTAAGCTGCTAAATTTGTATAGTTGCAGCTCCACTCTAGTTTGCCTGGCTTATAGATCACACTGTTTGGCATTGTTGTACCTATGAATTCCGCCATATTCTGAGAAAAATGTGGAATTGATTTGGTGACTATTGTTTTGCTTTTCTGTTGAGACTGCAGAGATTCATCTTATTCATTGCCTATCTGAAATGATTGTTCTAGAATCGCTATTCCTCCATCACGATATCTTTTTTTCCTCATTCTGATTTTGGTTTTCGTATCATGGATCTTGGTTCACGTGTTTAACAAACTGATTGATTTGATAGGCGTAGACTAGAAAGCAAACAGCCTATTCATATGTGATGCTAATATTTTTTAATTCTTGATCCCATATAACCTTCTCCTTTATCTTCCCCACTCCCCACCACCCCCACCCACCAAAAAGCAAATTAATTATTCCCTTTATGATTGTGTTCCGGATGCAGAGTCAGAATGATTACAAGGTCATAAACATGGATCAGTGGATGGGATTTTATCGGTTTTGCAATGAGGTACTCTTATGTTTACAAAGTCTTGCTTGTGTTTCTCCCTCTTTATTTCTTTGCTATATACTATTAGCATGGCACAGATGGTACAACTCCAAGATCTATATCATTGTAAAATTGTTAACTGAATTCTGTTTATACTGCATTTGCATGTGCATGTACATACACATGGACACTTTATTACTTCGCTACATGAGGGGGAAAGAAAATACCAATGCCTATTGTCCCACGTTTGAAGTTCTACTTTATAGTTACCTCTTGGTTTCACGGTGAAGCTAAAACTGTATATATGATACATAGAATTATCTCTTACACACAAGTCATTGAATTGTCTGGCTTGAAGTTGTTTGCAACTTCCACTTGATAGGAATTATAAAATAAAATATCACAATGTTTCTAGAGATCCCTAGCAATTGGGTAGTCAAGCAACACCATTTATGACACCTGTAAATATTCTGATGGTGCCTTGGGTGCTATTCTTTTGACTGATATCTTGTTAGGGTACTGACAGGGGCATCCAATTTTTCTTATAGACCTGGCTGGAATTTGGGTTGACTCAATGATTTTTTTTTTTTTGGGGGAGGTGGGGGTTGTTTCACATAGGCAATGAATTATGAACTGTATCTTAAATTCTTAACTAAATAAATAAATACAATTTTCCACATTACCCTTAACATTTACAAGCAAGCAGTTTGTTCTTCTTCAATGGAAACCATATCCTATGTGACATATTGGTGAAATTTCTCACCCCATGGATGTTGGTTTTCCTTGGGGCTTTGTACGTCCCACTTGTTAATATCACAAATCATCAACCAAATTTGATATAATTTTCGTTCTCATTTGGAGTGCTAATTAGAGCTCTACATTTCAAAGTTTAAATCATCTGAAGTCTCCATTCTTTTATGATTTTTACCATTCGACTCGAGGCCAATTCCATAACACTTATTCTTAAAAAGGGGAACCATGGTGGGAATGAATTTGTAAGTCTGAGATAAACTCAATATTGAAATAATTCAAAGTAAACGGCATAGTCAAAGTGCTAATTTGTAGAGAAAAAAAAAATTCTACTTGACCAAAACTCAAGAATTACTATTTTTCTTTAGTTATCGGTTTTTTTTGGGTGGCCCCAAACTGGATTCGGTAGGACTGGTTATTGAACCGAGAGAATACATCTGATGTAGAATGATTTCTATGTCTTTAAAACAATTGGAAGAGTTTAGGCCTTTCAAATGTTGGGAACATTTATAGGAAATTTAGGACTCATTTGGTAACGTGTTTGGAAAGCTTTTCTATATTTAAAGACAAAAACACTTTTTGAAAACAAGTTACCAAACTACTTCTAAACATACATTTCTAAAGAATGGAATGAATCTTAACAGCAGTAGGGTTATTATTTAAAATCATATGGGTTCTGTTTCTTAAAGAAAAGAAAAGAAAAAGAAAACAAAGGGGTCTGATTGTCAATTGTGTACATCTTCCTCTAGTGTAATCAAGAAGTAGCTAAATGTAATTAGTTATTAAGGCATAAAGTCATAAGCTGAGAGGGAAGATAGAAATGGTGATGTTTGCCAATGAGCTCTTGCTCAAATGGCGCCTCTTCCCCCCATAAGAATCGGGTAGAGGGTGAATCATGGGTTCAAGATCAACCAGGTGCATTTGTAAGAAAGTGAAAGAACGTGTCATAAACAGAGATGAAAAACCTTTGTTGCACATTAGTTTCGCTTAGCAAAAAGATAGCTGATAGATTTAGGTGCATTAAGTTGTAAAAGTGATTCTGAAGCTCATGTTAACTTCAGTTGTAGTAATGGCAAACTTGTTGGAGACTTCTCTCCATTTGGCTACTTCTAGTTTCAATAATCTATTTTAGATGCGCTCAGGCTCGCTCGGGCTGAGCACGTTTAGCATCTGGCTCTTTGGCATAGCTGTTCTCTAAACCTTATGATTGTCATGTTATTTAAGTCATACCATTCTGTCTATCAAACTCATGTAGTGAGATCACCCAAAGAGCTCGTCTCCACCACACCCCACTCCCCGCCCCCCTCTAGTGATCTTATCCTTCCCATGAGTCCCTTTATTTTTTTTTGGTGAGTACGAACATCCCCCCTTTTTTCTTTTTGATCTTTCACGTCTCCCTTCCCTCCTCTGCTCACATGCCACCCCTTCACCTTCACCGCCCTTTGCTGTACCTGTTGCTGCCCTCTAGCCCTGTGCCTGTACACCACGCATCTGGCTCGTGGGAGCTGCAAGCGTGGTCGCCCATTTTTTGCTCACGTGATAGATCCATGACTTCCCTTCTCCTTCTCCATTGGATCTCTATAGATGGTACCCTTTTTTTGGCCTATGGACCCTCAGATCCAGTTGCATATCCGAATACGGTATCCAAAAAGCCTACTTTGTTGGGTACCTCCCTCGCCGGACATCGTGGTGGTGCTTCTCTTTGTCGGTTCCTGTCTAACCACTACCAATGGTCCCTCCTTATTGTGGATTTCAAGTTTGCTTGTTGCTACAACTTCTTGACACAATAGGTGTTGTTTCAAGCAGATTTGTCTCTGGACTGCTCCTACAAACAGCCGTTTCAAGCAGCCCCTTTCTAAGTCAATGGGTCAATAATCCAATGGGCCAGACCATTCATTTGGTCTATTGCCAGTAGATCTTAAGTTTTTTTTTTTTTTTTGCACTGTACTAGTTGTATTGGGGGTTTTGTTGGGCTGCCCCACGCATCTTTTTTGTTTTTTACTTTGGTGTACTTATTTCCCTTCGCTATTCCCTTGTCCTTGTGGAGTGTAAGCTACAAACAATGTGAAAAACATAAATTTTACACAAACGCACCAATTGCTTCACCACCTCCCTTGGCCCATATAGTTGATGGAGATCTAGGTTGTATTAGTACCATGCTAGTCAGAAGTGCTTACAAATTTATTCAATTGCAAAGTTGAAGTGATCAGTTTGTGTTGTTAGCAATCAAGAGTGTTTTAATGTGGCAAGCATTTTCATAAGAAATAAAAAGAGAAACAAGAAATGGAGTGGAAAAATGATTTATTTTGTAGGTTGAATAAAAAGTTTGTAAAATATGAGCTACATCTGACACTATTTAATGCAGATAAGTTTTCCGGATCTTGATAATTATGATCCTGAACTTGCTTGGCCCTTGATCCTGGACAATTTTGTTGAATGGATTCAAGCAAAGCAGAGCTAGTTGATATCTTGTGGTCAGCTTGATTTTCTGCTGTAAACCATGGTTATTGTCGAAGTAAGTATTATTAAAATTCCCTTCCCTAATGTTTTCATGATAATTTTAAAGTGTTTCACTTTTTGATTAAGTTCTCTGTTATTTATCTGTTCGCAGGACCACTCAGACTACACACATCAAATGCCTCAGGATTTTTAATTTTATTTTCTTGATTTTCTTTCAAACATAAAAAGCATGCTCAATGTCCTCACCCTCGGAAGTTACCTGTTTGTGCTGTGGATAATTCTTGAGAAAGTCTTGATATATTTATTGTCCACTGATCTTGCGACTCATTAAAAATTTAATACTATTTACTGTTTAACTAACTTCTATATATAAGTTATTTCTACTGATCTTTTATATTGGCTTACATTATTCTCTTTTGCTTCGAGGAGTTGAAAATTAAAAATTATTTTCTTAGATAGCATTTTTAAGCAACTTCTTCAATTATTATGGTCGTTTTCTGGTAGTTGTTTCAATTGAAATTTTATACTAGGGCGTGTTTAGCAAAGGGCTTGAAAAAGGAAGTGGACCAGAACTGTAACAGATTTGATTGATGTGAAAGTAAAAAGTAAGAATGTTTTGTATAAAAAGTAAAAAAATTTGTTTTGTAGTGATTTTTTTATTTGAATAGTAATAAAAAGTGATTGATGTGATGTAAAAAGTAAAAATGTTATGGTTGATTTTGAGAGAGTTTTTGGGTCCGGTCCGATCTACTTCTTTGCCAAACACAGCCGATGATGTTCTTACCTTTCATCTAGATGAGTTTAAATGACCTTCAATGGGTTTTATTCTCTGAACGACTATAGTAGTATTGTTGTTGGTGTGGTGCACTGGGGGTTGATCTTTGTCATCTTCAATCAATTGACATTTCATCTGGACGAGTTTAAATGACCTTCAATGGGTTTTATTCTCTGAACGACTATAGTAGTATTGTTGTTGGTGTGGTGCACTGGGGGTTGATCTTTGTCATCTTCAATCAATTGACAGATCTTTGTTTTGCAGTTCTGGTACAACAGCCTTGTGCAGCCATTATTTTCCTCCCACTGCCTTTTGCTTTTTATCAGGTGCTCAAATATCATTGTGGCTTTTACAGAAAGATAGATCTATCAATTATTGCTACCCCATTATTCTCACCTGTCTTAATCAATGATGCGAGGTGCTACCTTTCCATGTTTTTTCTGAAAGATGTATACCTTTTATTTTATTTTATTTTGTCCTAAATATAAGGAATAGAAGTACTTGTTGAATCCTATTCCTGCTTAACGTTCCTATTGGAAACTCTCTCGCGTAGGTGTAAGGCATGAAACTGAGAGTTCTCACAAAAACAGTGTTGAATGAATAAACGAGAGGAGACCTTACATGACATGGTTGAAAGAGTTTAAAGAGGTAAGAGGGAGATTAATAAGGAACCATGTGGTAATAGAAAGGCAATGGATAGTTACTTATAAAAAATAATAATAATAATAAAAAAAAAACAAAAGAAAAAAGAAAGGCAATGGATAGTTACTTATCAAAAACAAAAGAAAAAAAGAAAGGCAATGGATAGGTACTAGTCAAAAACAAAAGAAAGAAGAAAGGCAATGGATAGTTGGACTCGGAGATAAAAAGTACAGTGAGAACAGATCTTGTGCATTAAATTGGAGCATCGGGGTAAGGTTGAACAGCAACACCAACCTCTGTTCTTCCCTCCAATGCCCCCTTGCACAGCGCGTGCAGCCCACACTTTGTCACGGCACGCATGGTTTATGCGCACCAATGCCATTTTTTAGTTTCTTACGGCAGATACTTGGCTTTCCTCTACCTCTTCCTCCGAATCTCCTTAATTAGTTCTTCTTTTAACCGATAGAGACTCCCATATCTAGTTGCAATGTCCTTTTAGCATTCTCCACTAGGTAGCTCCCTTGTCGGACATTGTGGTGTTGCTCCTCTTCAACAACTCCAGTCTAGTCATTATCAGTCCTCCCAGTTGTGGCTTCAACCTCCCTTGCAATTGCAGTATGTGTCTCTTTCAGGCATCTTATCCATTGGGCTGCCTAAAACCATTGATTCTGGTGGCCTCTTTCTTGGTTGGACTATGTATCAAAAATTTATTGCACCGGGTAATTTATTTGGCACATTCCTAGATATTGTTAGGTTGTACTTTGCACTGTAATGTTTGTACTAGGATCTTTCTTGGGGCGCTCTGCCTCCTTTCGTATTTTTCTTCATGTATTTGAGATGAAAGCTGAGTTTTGGTTTACTTTTGCCCTTCATAATTTAGATGTCATATGGCATGTGTTGGGCAATAAACTCTTACTATTGACATTATGAACTTTGATTTAATTTAATCATTACTATCAACCAAATAAATGATTCAGTAAGAATTTGGCAATAAATTCTCTGTCCAATAAATGTTGGCAACATTTATTATTAAGTTGTTAAGGTGTCATCACCATTGGCATTATGAACTTGGTAAGGAGTCACTTGCCTCGACCTCTAGCGAGGAATCTTTAAAATCAATGATTGGTTTTTCGATATTACTTCAATCTCCAAGTCTTCCTTCAACGTCATCATTTTAAAAGGACTAAGTTAAAATATATAAGTTTTCTGAAAAATGCTAGGGAGTCAAACAAATGAACTCAAATTTTTTTTCAAACTGATGTGACAAAAGTTTTTAAATTTTTTTTTAAAAAGCAATTATCTCTCCATTGTCTGCCACGTCTGTTTGAAATTTTTTTTTGGTTCATTTGTTTGTCTCTCTAATACTCTTCAAGTTTTCTTATTCTTTTCTAGGAACTAGAATGCTGAAATTAAAAATGTAACTTCCTTTATCTTAAACCCTAGTTTAACCCCGTAGGTTAGCCAAAGGCGATGGACTTAAATGTCCAAACTCGATTAATTGGGCCTAAGATAACTTAATATAATGGATGAAAGACCTATAAATGAGTAAGAAAAATTTTAAATTCTAATTTTATTTACCAAGACTTGCATGGTTCAATGGTTTACCAAGTGACATGTATGGCACGAGTTCAAATCTCTACAAGGTTTAAATTACCTAACTTTGTAACTGTTAAATATATTATGTAGAGCGGAAGAAAGAGAGAGACGGGAATTTTTCTGATAGGGGATCAGAGTGGTTTTCCTTGGAGATGTAAAATTCGCCCGCCGGGTTTTATCAATTTGCAAATTCTTCCTCAGTTAGTTAAAAGAATGAAATTGGCTGATATTATGACAATACTAGGTAGCATAGATATCATTATGGGAGAAGTTGATCGTTGAAATGATAATTGATACAACGGAAATACAAGATATCAATTCTTTTTACAGAGTGGAATCCTTAAAAGAGGTCTATGGAATTATATGGGTGCTTGTTCCTATTTTGACTCTTGTATTGGGAATCACAATAGGCGTACTAGTAATTGTATGGTTAGAAAGAGAAATATCCGCAGGGCTGCAACAACGTATTGGACCCGAATACGCCGGTCCTTTGGGAGTTCTTCAAGCTCTAGCATATGGGACAAAACTACTTTTCAAAGAGAATCTTCTTCCATCTAGAGGAGATACTCGTTTATTCAGTATCGGACCATCCATAGCAGTCATATCAATTCTACTAAGTTATTCAGTAATTCCTTTTGACTATCGCCTTGTTTTATCCGATCTCAATATCGGGGTTTTTTTATGGATTGCGGTTTCAAGTATTGCTCCCATTGGACTTCTTATGTCAGGATATGGTTCAAATAATAAATATTCTTTTTTAGGTGGTCTACGAGCTGCTGCTCAATCGATTAGTTATGAAATACCATTAACCCTATGTGTATTATCAATAGCTCTACGTGCGATTCGTTGAAACATAAACTTTTCCCTATTCCTTTCTTTCTAGTCGTTATAGAAAAAGAGTTGAAATAAATTGCATAGATATCTTCATTTTTAATTCATTATTTGGATTTTTGATTAATGAATTAAATTATATTAAATTATATAGTTATATGAGTGAAAGAAAACAGCTATATAATATATATTTGCAGTAAAATTATTGAGTCTCGTCTTCGATGTATAAGAAGAATTAAAGAGTTGAGCATAAATAAACAGAAGAAGAAGAAACCGTTTACCCCAAGATTGGTTGATTAGTCATGTCATCCTAGCTTGAAGCGGGTTCAAAAAAATCAACCCTATTCGGTTTTTACTAACATTTGTTTGCATTACCATAAAGCGGGGGGTTTAGCAAAAATGAGTGGATGGTTAGAAATGCCAAACTACGCAAAGGATTAGTAATAGTGATTATGTAATTTATCCCAAAGGACATTTACACATAATATAAAAAGAATACTAATTGGGGCTTTAAGTTAGTAGAAATGATCAGGCAGTACTCCCCACGATTCCGATCCAGAGTATACTCCTATCCACCAATTAAAATAAATGACTATCGGAAACGAAATAATCCTTTATTTTGTAAGCTCCCCCTTTTTCTTAGAATCCCCATTTTCTTTTTAATAAAAGAAAGAAGAATAGGAATGAAAAAAAAATAGAAAAAATAGAATTACAAAAAAAAAGAGAGATCCTTTTTTTATTCTTTTATTTTATTCTTTCTTTCCTATATACATAGTCATGGAGATAGAATTAGTGTCATAATTCATCAACTAAACTAATAGAATGTCTAATTATTTTTCATAATTGAAAACGACGGGTTATTGATATTTCTACAAGCAATATTTTATTGAAGACTAAAAGTTATTACTTAACAAATAAGAATTTAAATTATTTATTAAATTTATTAAATAAAGGATAAGATCGATTCAGACGTAGTTTTTTTTATTTATTATTATATAACAGACAGAATTTAAGCGGTCTAATTCAGGGCCTTTGCTAGATTTGGAACCTATTTATCCTATAAATATAGCAAGATAAATAATACCGACTCGGTCCTTAGATTTATTTATGGCCCTAGGGGAGCCGTATGAGGTGAAAATCTCATGTACGGTTCTGAAATAGCGATGGTAACAGTGATGTTATCACCTACTATGATTATCTAACAGTTTAAGTACAGTTGATATAGTTGAGGCTCAATCAAAATATGGTTTTTGGGGATGGAATTTGTGGCGTTAACCTATAGGGTTTATCGTTTTTCTAATTTCTTCCCTAGCAGAATGTGAGAGATTACCTTTTGATTTACCAGAAGCAGAAGAAGAATTAGTAGCAGGTTATCAAACCGAATATTCGCGCATCAAATTTGGTTTATTTTATGTTGCTTCCTATCTAAACCTATTAGTTTCTTCATTATTTGTAACAGTTCTTTACTTGGGCGGTTGGAATATTTCTATTCCGTACATATTCGTTTCTGATCTTTTTGAAATAAATAAAACACGCTGGGTCTTTGGAACCACAATTGGTATCTTTATTACATTAGCCAAAACTTATTTGTTCTTGTTCATTTCTATCACAACAAGATGGACTTTACCTAGGCTAAGAATAGACCAACTATTAAATCTTGGATGGAAATTTCTTTTACCTATTTCTCTTGGTAATCTATTATTAACAACTTCTTTCCAACTTCTTTCACTGTAAAGGAATACTATATTCTCAATTTGTGGCTTGTCTCAAACAAGAGAAAGAAACAAACATAAAAATATTCATAGATATTTACAATCTGTTCCCTATGGTAACTGGGGTCATGAATTATGGTCAACAAACAGTACGAGCTGCAAGGTACATTGGTCAAAGTTTCATGATTACCCTATCCCATGCAAATCGCTTACCTGTAACGATTCAATATCCCTATGAAAAATTAATCACATCAGAACGTTTCCGCGGTCGAATACATTTTGAGTTTGATAAATGCATTGCTTGTGAAGTATGTGTTCGTGTATGCCCTATAGATTTACCTGTTGTTGATTGGAAATTTGAAACTAATATTCGAAAGAAACGGTTGCTTAATTACAGTATTGATTTCGGAATCTGTATATTTTGTGGTAACTGTGTTGAGTATTGTCCAACAAATTGTTTATCAATGACTGAAGAATATGAGCTTTCTACTTATGATCGTCACGAATTGAATTATAATCAAATTGCCTTTGGTCGTTTACCAATATCAGTAATTGACGATTATACAATTCGAACAATTTTAAATTCACCTAAAAAAAAAATAAGTAAATAAAAAAAAAGATATATAAGTAAATCCTTTGATTAAAGATAAAGAGTAATTTCCAATTAGTAAGCTTCCGTTTTGATCGAAATAAATGCCGTTTCTTTTGTTTATTTTGTTTAGTCACTAACTACAAATTTCAACTATTGATTAGTTGGTTTGTGCTTTAATTTGGATTGAAAATC
>NC_081547.1:22598263-22601221 GCF_901000735.1 Corylus avellana
AGCCATTATTTTCCTCCCACTGCCTTTTGCTTTTTATCAGGTGCTCAAATATCATTGTGGCTTTTACAGAAAGATAGATCTATCAATTATTGCTACCCCATTATTCTCACCTGTCTTAATCAATGATGCGAGGTGCTACCTTTCCATGTTTTTTCTGAAAGATGTATACCTTTTATTTTATTTTATTTTGTCCTAAATATAAGGAATAGAAGTACTTGTTGAATCCTATTCCTGCTTAACGTTCCTATTGGAAACTCTCTCGCGTAGGTGTAAGGCATGAAACTGAGAGTTCTCACAAAAACAGTGTTGAATGAATAAACGAGAGGAGACCTTACATGACATGGTTGAAAGAGTTTAAAGAGGTAAGAGGGAGATTAATAAGGAACCATGTGGTAATAGAAAGGCAATGGATAGTTACTTATAAAAAATAATAATAATAATAAAAAAAAAACAAAAGAAAAAAGAAAGGCAATGGATAGTTACTTATCAAAAACAAAAGAAAAAAAGAAAGGCAATGGATAGGTACTAGTCAAAAACAAAAGAAAGAAGAAAGGCAATGGATAGTTGGACTCGGAGATAAAAAGTACAGTGAGAACAGATCTTGTGCATTAAATTGGAGCATCGGGGTAAGGTTGAACAGCAACACCAACCTCTGTTCTTCCCTCCAATGCCCCCTTGCACAGCGCGTGCAGCCCACACTTTGTCACGGCACGCATGGTTTATGCGCACCAATGCCATTTTTTAGTTTCTTACGGCAGATACTTGGCTTTCCTCTACCTCTTCCTCCGAATCTCCTTAATTAGTTCTTCTTTTAACCGATAGAGACTCCCATATCTAGTTGCAATGTCCTTTTAGCATTCTCTACTAGGTAGCTCCCTTGTCGGACATTGTGGTGTTGCTCCTCTTCAACAACTCCAGTCTAGTCATTATCAGTCCTCCCAGTTGTGGCTTCAACCTCCCTTGCAATTGCAGTATGTGTCTCTTTCAGACATCTTATCCATTGGGCTGCCTAAAACCATTGATTCTGGTGGCCTCTTTCTTGGTTGGACTATGTATCAAAAATTTATTGCACCGGGTAATTTATTTGGCACATTCCTAGATATTGTTAGGTTGTACTTTGCACTGTAATGTTTGTACTAGGATCTTTCTTGGGGCGCTCTGCCTCCTTTCGTATTTTTCTTCACTTGCCTACAAAAAAAACAAAAAAAAAAAGAATACATCTAAAGAAAGGAACACATCATGTTGCTCCAAAATTAGTTGAAAAATGATCTATAGAAGGCAACGTATTTGAGATGAAAGCTGAGTTTTGGTTGACTTTTGCCCTTCATAATTTAGATGTCATATGGCATGTGTTGGGCAATAAACTCTTACTATTGACATTATGAACTTTGATTTAATTTAATCATTACTATCAACCAAATAAATGATTCAGTAAGAATTTGGCAATAAATTCTCTGTCCAATAAATGTTGGCAACATTTATTATTAAGTTGTTAAGGTGTCATCACCATTGGCATTATGAACTAGGTAAGGAGTCACTTGCCTCGACCTCTAGCGAGGAATCTTTAAAATCAATGATTGGTTTTTCGATATTACTTCAATCTCCAAGTCTTCCTTCAACATCATCATTTCAAAAGGACTAAGTTAAAATATATAAGTTTTCTGAGAAGTATTAGGGAGTTAAACAAATGAACTCAAAATTTTTTTTCAAACTGATGTGACAAGAGTTTTTAAATTTTTTAAAAAATGCAATTATCTTTCCATTGTCTGCCACGTCAGTTTGGAAAATTTTTTTGGTTAATTTGTTTCTCTCCACTCCTCAAGTTTTCTTATTCTTTTCTAGGAACTAAAATGCTGAAATTAAAAATGTAACATCCTTTATCTTAAACCCTAGTTTAACCCCGTACGTTAGCCAAAGGCGATGGACTTAAATGTCCAAACTCGATTAATTGGGCCTAAGATAACTTAATATAATGGATGAAAGACCTATAAATGAGTAAGAAAAATTTTAATTCTAATTTTATTTACCAAGACTTGCATGGTTCAATGGTTTTCCACGTGACATGTATGGCACGAGTTCAAATCTCTACAAGGTTTAAATTACCTAACTTTGTAACTGTTAAATATATTGTGTAGAGCGGAAGAAAGAGAGAGAAGAGGGAGAGAACAGAAGCATATAATAGACTACATTGTATTGAGTAGTGTTAATATGAATGAATATAGACGCCTCTATTTATAGAGAGGCTATGAGTGATAGACAAGTAACCCTACATTAATTAAGGTAGGGAATAAACTATAATAGGAAAGACAATAAACCCTAGAACATACAAGGCAACATATTAAACTAGGATAATATAAAATATTCTAACATCCCTTCTTAAACTCAAAGTGCAAGCCTGAGTTTAGGAAAAAGAAAAGGAAATAAAGAGTTTTTTTTTTTTTTTTGGTCCCTGGAGTTGGGTGGCCAGTGGTGGTAGACGGAGGGCGACGGTGGCAGCTGGTTGCTGGGGACAGCTAGGCCCAAAATGTTGTGCTTGAACTTGGATGAGAGCCTTATAGGCTGGATTAAATTGGCCGACGTGTAACCCTAGACTAATTAAGGTAGGGAATAAACCATAATAGGAAAGACAATAAATCCTAGAATAATATATAAAATATTCTAATAGTAACAATATCATCGTCTTTTAAGGTGATTTTGTTTTTTGTTTTTCTTAAAGAAAACACCTTCGCCTTTCTTTACCAAATCGGATGCTTGTGTGTCTATATATATATATTTTTTTTTTGAAAAATCAATCTGATCTTATTCATAGAAAAGTCAAGAGCACAAAAGCTCTTACAATTAAGATCCAAGCCGAAGCTAAAAGATCAAAATCGAAGCTAAAAGATTATACATCATAGAAGGCAATAACAAACAGATCTTATATTGAAGTCCAAACTATGACGCCAAACATTTGCTAAT
>NC_081547.1:22601321-22677477 GCF_901000735.1 Corylus avellana
GGGGATTTAGTATATTTAAATCAGAAGTACAATTCTTCCTTTTTAAAGTTCACACATGACTGACCGATTGATAAGCTGGAAATTTTGAAATTTTGCTTTCTTCCTTAGGAACCTAGTCCCTTGAATCTTGGATATATATATATATATATATCCAAACACTTCTACACGTCCATGTCTCTTCCCCTTAGGTCTCTTGCAGACTTTAAAGATAGTAATCCAAGCTCAAGTAGGGCTCTTTCTTGCCTTTTGCAATTATATCTATAAAATTCTAATAGTTTTACAAGTGAAAAAAGTGAGTCAACAGCTCAACAAATAAAGATTAATCGATCGTTCTTTGTGTGTGACGTTAGCCCTTATTTCCTTACACTTTTTCTCTTTCTTTTGAAAACTGGTTTTCCAGATTAAAGCGTTTTTAAAAGCAGATGCATTGTTTTTCATAAAACTTGTATATCAAATCGTCTTAGTAGAAATGACAATATAAACCTAGCCCGATAATTATTAGTGCATGCCCTGTAATATGCCAAATCTAGATCTGGCAGACTAACCCGTTCAACTCTTTTTGGAAGAGTATAATGGTGGATGCCTAGTGGTCACGAGTCCTTTGGGCTTTACTCGATGGTCCTAACAATACTTAATGGATGCGGACTCTTAGCCCTTAGGTGTGTGTCACTAACGATCTCAGACTACACCAAATCAGGAACTGTGAATACCACCTCCTTGTGATTCCTTGGCAACCGCCAAAAAGGAGGAATATACCTTTGATGCTCGTTCCTATAGTCTTCATGTGAAGACTCTCCCTTTTCTCAAATCTTCTTGTGATTTTTCTTTTGAATTTTTTTGTCTAGAAATTGTAATGTTCCCCCTTGAACAATTTAAGATGGCTCTTTTTTTTTTTCTTTTTTTTTTTTTTTTTTTTTGTATTTAAGATGGCTCTTGATCGGGCCAAATCAGGGCTAAAAAGATCCATAATGGCCAAAAGTACAAAACTTCACTTGAATCGGCAGATGGCTTGGCAAACCATGTAGCTCTAGTTTGTGACTCGACTACCGAGTTGGGTCATGCGATCGAGTCAGTCCACAGGTCAAACTTCTATGGAAGTTATCACCTTCCATAGAAATGATTTGGTGTGGAGACAACACACTTGTTATGGTATGATCATCCTTACATCATCAAATTCCACCAAGGCAATGCTTTTTAGCTTTAAGAAAACCAAACCAGACGAGGTCAGCTATGGTAATGTTGCATAGACATTTCATAACTATGCCCCCAAAAAAGAAGAAAAGCATACACCTGTTCAGGTGTTTTGTTGCATATCACAAGAAGATGTTGGCATTATATGACCCCATGAAAAGAATGACCAAAAAAATTAAATTTTGATTTTGCCTCATTTTGTAGAGTTTTTTTTTTTTTAAATTAAAAATTGATCTCCAAATATTGACCATCAAGATGAAGAACTGAGAATCAAAGGCGAAGTTGGAGGAAGAGCACGTCTGCTTCTGCTTCTACCCCTGCGGATTGAAGTGCTAGAAGGAGAAGATGATGAAGAGGAAGAAGAGTTAGAAGTGACTCTTTTTGAGTCGCTTGTGATTTTCTTCTTTTCTTCTTCACATGACTTATCTTCGATTCTGTGATGCCCAACTTTAGTTGAATTTAAAGTCACTGGAAGAACACAATTGCAAAGAAATCCTGCAAACGAAATTCCAACTAATTAGAACAATTTAATCAGTTTTGGCTAAAGAACTGAATTCTGCAAACAAGGAAACCTGTTCAATACAACACATTTAGGTTCAAGCATTTTTACTTGGTGACATGTACTTATATTGTCTCACGCAAATGTGTTTCTAGTTTCTAATGGAGCCACTAAGTTCGAGCACTGTCTTGCAAAGATAATAAGTGTTAGAATATAAATTAAATTATTAAATTCATCTTTTCCTAACAAGGATTCAAGAAAAATAGTGCATCCAAACAGGGTCTTACCGATTCTAGCAAGCCGATTAACCCAACTTGGGATTGGATTTCCAGTGAGTCTAATGCAAGCATCATTGCAAAAATGGTTGCAGTTTTTGGTAATCAAATTGTATGCGTTCCCTCTGTACTCCCCTGCCAGTTCCTCCTCCATGACTGCTCTCACCTCCCCTGGCCCCATATCAGTTTTTCCAATCAAAATTGTCTTCCTAAATGTAAATCCATCACATTGTTTTGGCTCCCCTTCAAAAATCCCAGTCGTTGGATACTCATGAGCTCCAAATGCATACTCAACACCGTGGACTGAAAGATGTACAAAAAGAATGTTCAAAATGTCCCAAAAAAATAAAAGAAATTTCTCATGTTCTGTAGGATTACCCAGAAATTTATAGAAAGGAAAACAAAAGAGAAGTAACTTTATCTACCATTTCATATGTTTATCCCAGTGAAGCAGACATTTTTACTGCGTTCCATGGATCCCCACAACACAAAACATCTAGAAGTGCTCAATACTAGAACACATTTTATTCTCTTGCACTTTCTCATCATCCAAACAAAAAACATAAACTTCTCTAACCCGAACGAATCCCTTCCTCAACAGTTGACAAACAACTAAAATGACCCACCAAGCGATCTGAACTCATAAAGCTAACTGAAGTATAGATCTAAGCAACAGTAACTTCAACAAAGTAGATATTCATGAAAAAACAAAAAAAAAAAAAAAAGAAAAAAGAAAAAAAAAAACAAGCTCAAACAAGACCAAAACCATGGATGCAAAAAACAGAACAAACACTAACCTTGTACCCCAGAATGGTAAACTCCGAGGCCAACCCAGTAAGCATACCCATTAATTGGTGTCAGATCGTACACATTAAGGTACACCGGCACTGTCCCCGTGTCGTTGTTCCTCGAACCTTTTCTACACAACATGTTTTCAGGATCTTCCTGTATTAACACTCATTTTAGATGCACGCAACTTCTTTCCTCACTTCGCATCAAAATCCCATATCTATAATAAGATGGTGAAAGCATAAATCTTTTTTAGCATTTGTTTAAGGAAAAGAAATATGGGATTCTGGGTATCAGTACTTTCTGCTAATGGAACCACCGGCGGCAGGAAGTGCCGCACCGTGAATATAATTTTAGACTTTGGTTGATATATAAATCTGGGTTACAAAATAAATGGCCTCGTGGGTGTCTTCAAATTACGGAAATGCCTCGGACTTGTTAAATCTGAGCTGGGTCTGTATTCTGAAATCCTATTTAAAAAAATTTGAAAATTTGGGAGAAAGTAACGTTTAGTGGTTTAGTCATTATGGTATCTAGTGGGGTGTCCTATTTATATTGTGATATTTGAGTGATTTGTGGGGTTTTTTTTTGGTTTTATTTTATTGTTATTTTTTTTAGGAAAGGAATATAATGATTGTATGGGCCCCAGCCAGATGAAGTTGGTTTAATTATTTTTTTTCTAATTTAATCAAACTAGATTATAATAACGGGTATATAAATTCTAAGTGTGCTGGAGTATTAAAAACTTTTATTATAAGTTTTCTATAGACTAATGTGATTAAATATGTGTCATTTATTGCACTACTAGATACTTAAATTTGATTGTGGTTGTGGTGACCGTGCTAATGGGAATCGGCATATTAATTTGTAAGTTCACATTCTCACGTTAGTTCTTAAGCAATTAAATTTGATCGTGGCAATGTCGGGTGTTTTGCACATTAGTTTATAATGACTTTATAGTAAATGTTGTAATACTCTTAACTACTTTTCAAATTCTAATGCGAGTGATGTAGTAGTCTCAACTAATTTTTGAATTAATATTTATTAAAAAAATTAAAAATTAATTGAAATTATCATGTCAACATTATGAGAAATACTATAGTTCTTCCTGGTGATGTTCTCCTGATTCTACGTGGATATTGTATTATAAAAAAAATGAGGGACCAATACCGTAAGTTTTTTCCTATTTTTTTAGAAAAATAATATTCGCGTTAGATCAAGAAAATACCCGAAAAATCTACCATTTCTCTTAAAATATTTATAAGATAAAAAATGTAGTATACGTACTAAATCAAATATCAAACGGTTAAGACCGAGTTTTGACTTGAGATTGAGAATGATTTAGTAAAGTGAAGTTGGTCAACATTTTGAATGGTAAGTGCCATGTTTATAGTCAATTATAGATGGAAAATAATGATAAAGGAGATTAACTCTGCTACCTAATAGGGCTACACTAATTACATACACAATTCAATTAGCTACCCCTTTTATCTAAAGATGAAAACTATTTGTTCCGACTGAAAAATGAAAAATAAAAAAGAAATTTTTTATTTTTATTTTTTTAAATAAGTATGAAAAAGAAAATGAAGTTAATAGTGTTTAGTAGGTGCTTTCAGAAGACTGTTCCTACCAGCACTACGGGGAAAAGGTAAACATGTTACTTATGGAGTCAATGATTGATACATACTGTTCAAAGTAAAATAATAATAATAAAAATGTTGAATTAGATTAAGAGTTCTTTGATTTAAATATTTGATCCTTTTGTTTGAAAGTTTAAAAGAAAAACACAAGTTTAATCTAGATATAAATATTAGACTTGAGAGAATATTCGCAGTTTCTACTGTTTAAGTTCTTCATATATGTGCAGTTTTTAGCAAGTAAATGTTATTATATATGGTCACGTCCAAGTAGAGTAGCTATTTCGGTTACCTACTCTTACATTTTTTGATTAGAAATTCTTTTAAAGAAAGGACTAAAGAGAAATATAAACATTTTTATTCAATTCAAATTCAAGTATCTATTTAGAAATTTCTCTAATTTTTTTTTTTTAATTATCCGATATAATTCTCTCCCTTGATTAAGGTATGCCTTAAAGCTGCCTACCTGATCTTAAACCTTGTATGCAAAGACAAAAATCATTGAGAAATGCTATATATATTTTAAATTTCTAGTGATGTGTCACCATCATCCCATGATATGATTGGTGAGATATTTTTTAAATAATAGATCTCATATATGATAATACATTATTTGAGAACCAACTGTTAAGAAAAAAATTTAGTAAGCGTAAGAGCATTTACATCCGACTCAACAAATATTTAGTTAAAATACCACATTTTTATTTATTTATTTTAGCTATCCCTTTTTTTAGAGTACCTACATCCCGCTTAGCATTTTAGCTATTCATTTTCACTATTTCATTTAAATATTATTTCTTTATTCTTTTTTCAATAATCATATTTTGTAAAATTTGTCATTTCCTATTGGCCATATTTTTCTAAATTTATCTTTTTATAATGATCATATATTTTTTTTTTTTAATTTTCCTAATAGTCATATATATATTTTAAATTTTGTATTTTTTTCTAATTGTCGTACTTAAGAAAAAAAAAATGAAGCATTTAATACCAAGTTTCTTATTAACCATCATAATGTTCTAAAATAAAGCATTCATTGTTGATCATTCATTCATTGTTGCGGGAAGAGAAAGAGGGAGAAGAAGGAGGCTGATTTTTTTATTTTATAGAAGAGAGATGATAAAATCGTTTTTTTATTAGAAGAGAGATAAAAGAAGGATTTATTTATTTATTAATATATGATATACATTGTTAAGCTACATAGCATTGTAATTGCTCAACAATTTGATGGCCATTTTGTTGAGCCAGAGAATGTGCTTTTAGTTAATTGACTCAACAAAATAACAAAAATATTATTTTGCTAAGACGGACGTGAATGCTCTAACATCTCTTAGAAACATTATTAGTTAAGCTAACTAATACCTATTATGATGAGATATATTATTTACAGAAACACTTAATAATTTGAATGATATATAGTAGGATTCAACCCACCAAATTCTAAAATAAATAGGATCATATTGTGTATCTAAACATTCGAAGTGAAGGTAGAATTTATTCAAAAGAAATGTTCAACTTTCTGTGTGTTGGTAAGGGTGGTAAACCTAACTCGGGCCCCACTCGTTGATAGTTGAGCCTACTCGATTCAACCTCCAAAGTCCCAAACCATTGTTTCATTGCTCTATGGCTTTTTTTTATTTAAAAAAAAACACTAATAAGGAGCGGGTACAAGGATTAAAACACAAAGTAAGGAGTGAACTCTCCAACAATACACCAAAAACGAAAATTACAGTGCAAAAAGTACACACAAATAGTAAGCAATGAGTCATAAATGACCCGGACCTCTCTAGGAGGGCCACTAAAAGCGGTTAAATAAGTAAAACCTAGGCACCCGAAGGTACCCACAAGCAAGCATCGAACAAGAAGACATTCAAAAGTATGCCGGTGGAAGGAAGGCACTAATAGTTTCCGAGATGGGTCTATCGGAGAAGCAAACTAGTATTTGGCAGCAACAATCCTCACAAACAAGCCCAAAAAGAGCAACACAAGGCATAAATACAAATTAAAAAGTAGAAATAAAAATCCAAACCCAAAAAACAGCAACATTTGCGAAGGTGAAGGTGAAGTCGCACTGGCGCGTGATACCCACGCGTAGGTGCGTGGCTGCCAGGAGGAGGAGCGGAAGGCGGCAACGAGGAACAAGAAGGCCGATGAAGACGGATGGGCAGATCTGACAGAGAAAGACAATTTTAGAGCCAAAATCGAAACCCAAAATAGATCCAAAAGGAGGTGGCGATTTGGCTGTATAGAGGAGGTGGCACGACGACAATGGAAGTGTAAATGTTACGATTTTGGGAGGATAAGGGACAAATCGCACAAGGCGATGGCAAAAGGGGTTAGAGAAAACTCTAAACCAAGGAGAGAGGGCAGAGCGAGATGTCTAAAAGTCATTGTTGATTGCCTCGTTTGATCACCTATCAACTGAGACAATTTTAGAGAGCTTCGGTCCATAGTCGGTCAAAATATGTTCGACTGAGCTAAGAGAAAAGTTAGGCCTGAGAGCCCCTGTCCCGATAATTGGTTGAAGACTGTTCGATCGAGAGGTAGAACATAGAGCTCTGATTGCTATATGGTTGGAGCCCGTTTGGCTAGGACTTCCCAAAACATGAAAGTTAAAACTTTTCAGGAAAAAAAGAGGAAGACCAATAGGACTTTAGTAACCATTAAGGTTTTAGGTTGTATGTACTGATTTGGTAATATACATGGTATTGCTTTGCTTGATTATTGCATCTTGTGGGCAAAGTGCTTTGAAGAGGTGGAAAATGTAATGGGTTTAGTAGGTTAGCATGTCCTCTAACAGCTCATGAATAGGATTAGTACTACTGGGCTTTTCTTATAATAGGTCATTTTAATAGGCCTCTTACATTGTAATTCTGGTGGCAATTCTGTTATGGTATTGGGCTTTATTGTAAGCCAATTAAAGAGTTGAGTAGAGTTGTATAAATAAATTGAGGAAAATCAACGGAAGTTTGCAGGACTGGAGGAGTATTATCTTAGAAAATTCTATCTTCTTCCTCATTTCTTGGAGGCTGAGGATCTCGAATTCATTCCATCATTTTAATTACAGTTCCAACTCATGTTTAATGTCATCCAACATATTATCCATTCCATACAACCCATCATTCAAACAACACTCAAAATATACAATCAGAAAGACAGAAAGTCAGGACAATTATATTATCTCAAACATGTTGGAAATAAGGCTTGAAAAGAAATAATGTTTGTAACAAAACACACACATATACTCTCACACTCTTCAGCCACCTAAGTAGAGGCTATTTGAATCTCATATTTCCTCATCGCAGGAGTATCACATACAAAGCCTCCAGATCCTGTAACCATTTGAGATGAATACTTCGAATCAAAAGTGCTACCAGACTGTAATGGATTGAAAGATGAATTAGGGTCAGGGGTAACATCCAACATGTGCTGGAATGGACATAAAGGTGTTGGAATTTCTACTGCTCCTTCCAACATCTTCACCACAACACTCATCACTGGCCTAGATTCAGGCCTATACTGAACACACCAGAGAGCTATTTTAACCATTCTTTCTGAGATTTCTCTACGATTCTCCTCTACCCCACAAACAATGGTCAACTCTCCCAGTTCTCCATCTTCAAACTTCTTCCAAACCCACCTTGGGAACCACTGCTGGCTCTCTGGAAGTTGGATATTTAGGTTCCTTCTTCTACCTAAGATTTCAAATAGTAACATCCCAAAGCTGTAAACATCACACTTGTGGGTTATGGGAAATGGCATCCACATTTCTGGTGCAGCATAACCAGGAGTCCCCCTTCCTCCTGTCATACTGATGTGAGTATTTTCTCTGTTACACAGCTTGGCCAAACCAAAATCAGCAACTTTAGGAAAGAAGTTTGGATCCAAGAGAATATTTCCTGGTTTTATATCATAATGGATTATTCTCTGCTGACATTCTTCGTGCAAGTAAGCAATCCCTTTTGCTGTCCCAACTGCAATCTCATGAAGCTTTTCAAATCCTAAGATATTGTTTTCAAGGAATAAGTACTTGTCAAGAGAGCCATTCCCCATGTACTCATAAACAAGTGCTCTCAAGTGCTCATCAAAACAGAAACCGTAAAGACGAACCAGATTGAAATGATGAACTCTTCCAATTGTACTAACTTCCGCCTTGAATTGTTCCTCAATTCTCTTATCAGAGCTCCCATATAGAACCTTCACTGCCACAATGGTTCCATTACTAAAGATCCCCTTATACACCGATCCAAACCCTCCTGCACCCAACAAATTGGTGAAGTTGTCTGTTGCAATCCTGAGCTGCTGAGAGGTAAATCTGATTGGTTTCTCTCTTTCCATATCATTGAGAAATTTATCCATGGTGAGCGTCTGAAATCGTGAGTCCGGAGCAATAGGGCTGCTACCAAATATTCGAGTTATTTTATCCCATACCGAAAACAAAATAGCAATCTTTACCATGATGATTACTGCAAAGTGTTAGAACTCAATAAGAACCGAACCATTGGATGTTCAGAAGTCAGAACTAGTTGTAATAATAAGAATAGTCAACAAAGAGATTAACTAACAAATTAAGCTGGAAAAAGAAACTATCAAAAATAATATATTTAAAATCTTACCCACGCTCACTATAACAACAGCTGCTACGGCACCACCTGGTGCCCCTTGGTCATTTGCATTGGACATTAGTCAGGAAATAGAGCTATAGCGCACAAAAGAGCTGAGAACTTGTTAAAAAAGATGATACATATGAAGTTTGCAAAAAAGAGAGAACTTCCAAGCAGCAGAGCCGTAAATGGGGGTCTTATGCTTTTTTTTTTTTTTGAAGAAAGACTGATATCATTTATTATAAAGAAACTTGCTCAGCAAGTACAGACTCGTTAATACAAGATAGGAAGTTCTCAAGCCATAGGGATCACTGGTCTTATGCATTGACCAGAGATCCCTATACCAAAAGTCTTCCTTCTTTTTTCCTAGCATCTACATTTACTCTTATATGCTCACTTTTAAATGAGTGGTATACGTAATTTCATTTATTATGAGTGGTATACGTAATTTCATTTATTATTCATTCAATAACAAGCAGGGGCGTGTCTTGAAACCGCGTGGAATTAATGAGGCAATAGTATGAACATAGAATTTAGAGCATTATGAGGTTTTAAAACTGAAGGTACATGGGAAGTGTCGTGTATGACTTGTATTCCACAAGTCTTATGGTGGGCTCCAACCTTTAATGACTTAGAGTAGTGATATAGAGTATACCAGCGCGTGAATGAACAATATTCATATTGGTGTATTTTATAATAAAAAATAATATTAAAAAATATTAAAACGGTAATATTAAAAAAAATATATATTATAAAGTACACGAATATGAGTACTGTTCCCTTACGTTGGTGTGTTTTATATCACTGCTTATTTGTTCTCTCTTTCTCATGGTGAAGTAGTTTCTAGAGCATTTTGAGGTTTTAAAGCTGAAGGTACATGGGAAGTGTAGTGTATGACTTGTATTCCACAAAGTTACGCAGAGCATTACATGAATGTATAAATTAAAAAAAAAAAAAAAAAAAAATACTATCAACACTTGATTTTAATTGAGATACACTTGCCCTCAGAGAGAGAAGGTAGAAAAAGATGAACAATTTCTTCAACTGCTCTAACCATTCTACTAAACGAGATAATTTGTTTTGAGGCTTTTTCTTTAGGATTTATCTTTGTTTCTTCATTTGTTACATCTACTATTTCAGATACACTCAATAAAAGTAAAAAGAGATTTGATTTAATTTTCTTTAAAATTAAAGTGCATGAAAATAAAATAAAATAAAATAATGAGAGAGTGTGCAGGGTATTGGTTCTCTATCACCCGCATATAGCGCGGGTTATGAGCTAGTACTCATAATACAGAAAACTTCACTAATTTGTTGGGTGTAGGAGGGTTTGCTTATTCTTTAATAAAATAGTTTCTTGTTTATTTATAACATGCATAAAATAACTTTCTGGGATTAAATATGATTAGCCATTGTTGTGCATATAGAGGTAAAGTCAATACCCTGCACTCTCTGTCATCATTTAATTCTATTTTATTTTCATGCACTTTAGTTTTAAAGAAAATCAAATCAAATCTCTTTTTAATTAAATTAATTTTAATATTTCGAATTTTGAAAACAAAACCCCTACAGTTCTTGAGGTTCGACATCCTCAATATAGCCCTATCCTACGGGATTCGTCCTATTGCGAGTAGTAATTTTTATAATTGATATTTTTGGTCACAAAAATACCACATCAATTTATGGCGCTGTTGCCGGGGACTGCTTAACAGTTTAGCTATTCAATTTTAAGGATTAATTCTAACTTAATTTTTATTTTTCTGTTTTTCTTTAATTTTGGGTTCTAATTTTAATTTAATTTAATTTTTTTTTTGTGTGTTTTATTTTGGTTTTGTTGAGTTTTTCTCGCACAGGTCCATAGTTGCCAAGCCCTTCCTTGTGACTGCGATCAAGCACAGGTCGAGTACGATCGAGCGCAAGTACGCACTCCAGCACTAATTTAGCCATCTGCGCTCGAGCCCTCCAAGTCTGCACTTGCACCCATATGTGGCAGTATGCTCGAGTGCACCCTGCCTTGCGATCGAGCGCATAAGCAATAGTCTGCATCCAAAGTTCCGGCACACCTTCGGGCCGTTTGTGAGCTTTGATTTTTGTCTTAGTTTGTTTTTATTTTCTTTTTAGTTTATGTTAGGTCCCCGTTCTTTGTCTTTGTCATTAATTACTTGTGACCTCGAAATTGAACGCACTCTTAAACAATTTTATGCCGAAAGGAATTCTAATTTGCTAGGAGAGCGTCCCACTGAGACCATAGGTGATCCTGTGGCTTTGAGAGGCCACTATCTCCCTACCACACACATTGCCCCCACATGTTTCAGGTTCTTGGACATTACGGCAGCCGACTATGAGATTAAGCCTAGCATTATACAAAGTCTACCATCTTTTCTTGGACTTAGCAACGAAAATCCCTATGACTTCCTCAATGAATTCTTAATAATCTGTTCTACCATTAAATTGACTGGATTCACTGAGGATGCTCTAAGGATGCGTCTCTTCCCTTTCTCCCTCAAGGAAAGAGCCAAACATTGGTTTAATTCCTTAGCACCAAACTTCATTGCTTCTTGGGCTGAATTGCAACAAGAATTTCTGAAGAAGTACTTCCACATAAGAAAGACCAATGACATTAGGAGAGCTATCACTACTATCTCCCAATATGAGGGTGAGCAATTCCATGAGACTTGGGAGAGACTGAGGGACCTTCTTAGATCATGCCCACACCACGCTGTTCCGAAATGGTAGCTGGTGCAAAGCTTCTATGATGGCATGGGCCTGTTTGAAAATTTGAGTAGTAATTCTATTCATCATGCTTCCACTAGACGTAAGGCACCCTCACCTAAAGCACGAAAGACAGATGGTCTCTTTGAAGTAGGACATTCTGTTGAAGTAGGACATTCTGCGGATGTAGCTACCTAAGTAGTTGATGCTATCACTAGGAAGTTCGATCAATTGATGGTTGCTAGTCTTGCACCTAATTTTGCTCACATGCACACACAACCTGAACCATGCTCATTTAGTTCTAGTCCTATGCATCATATAAATGACTGCCCTACTGCTAGAAATTATGCTGATGTTTCTAATGAGCAGGTCAATGCAGCATTCTCCCAACCGGGTAATGATCCGTACTCCAATACTTATAACCCGGGGTCGAGAAATCATCCAAATTTCTCATGGAAGGCCCAAGGTCCTGGGCTGCACAATCAAGCTCAATCTAACAGGCATCCCTATCAACCTTCTTCTACATACCAGCCTCCACAGTAGCAATATCAGGCCAGACCAGCCCCTCGGTTGGATTCTGACTTTCAAGAGAAGATATGGAACCTTATGAGTGAGATGAGTCAAACTTTGAAAACTCACCAAGAGATAATGAAATCTAAACATTAGATGGTGAACTCACACACTCAAGCAATTTCCAAGTTAGAAGCTCAGACTGCACCACCTCTTATGTCGGTGTCGGACTTTCAAAATATGGTGTTGGAAGCTATAAGTGAAATGAAGACTATGAATCAGAAAGTGAATTCTCACTCTCAAGGGATTGCCAAATTAAAAGCTCAAGTCGGACAACTTGCCAATGCCCTTAACAGGAAGGATGAAGGAAAGCTTCTAAGTCAACCAATGACCAACCCTAAGAGACTATACATGGTAGAAGGAAGCACTTCTCATTTGAAGCATGTTCAAGCCATCACCATATTGCGAAGCAGAAGACTGGTTGACAATCATGCGGAGGAAAAGAAGGATGAGCAACTTGAGGCCCCACAGAATCTGTATCAGGAAAAGGGTAAACAAGTAAGCATCGAGACATATTCATCATCTACCCCCACTCCTGAGGTACCATATGAGCCTAAGGTCCCATTCTAAGAGCGTCTCAAGGCACCTTCCCACTTCGGGAAACAAGGAGAGAAGATACAAGACATGATAAAAACCTTCAAGCAGGTTAAAATCAACATCCCACTTCTTGATGCCATCAAGCAAATTCAACCTATGCAAAATTTCTCAAAGACTTGTGCACTCAAAAGAGGAAGAATCGGAAGCACATTCCCAAGAAGGTCATTCTCACCGAGCAAGTATGCTTTCTGATTCAGCATAACACTTCTCCAAAGTTTAAAGACCCTAGAGCGCCTACAATTTCATGTATCATTGGAAGCACCGAGATTGGGAAAGCTCTCCTTGACTTAGGAGCTGGTGTTAATTTGCTTCCATACTCGGTATATTAACAATTGGAACTGACAAGTACTGTTTTGCAATTGGCTGACCGATCTATCAAGAAACCCCGCAGGATTGTGGAAGATGTCATAATCAAGGTGGACAAGTTCTACTATCCAGTTGACTTTATAGTTCTGGACACATAACCGGTTCCGAATCCAGAGAAGCACATTCCAGTCATTTTTGGGCGTCCTTTCCTCGCCACAGCCAATGAATGCATCAATTGTTGGATCGGAATAATGAAGATCTCCTTTGGGAATATGAAGATCAGACTGAGCATCTTCAATGCCTTCTAGAATGCACCTGATCAGAATACATGTTTCTTCTTGGATAACATTGGAGAAACTGTTGAAGACCCACCTCCTAATCCTCTATGATAGAAGCCCCATCATGGAGCAACCCACCAGAGCCTATGCCTCTCACTTCAAGTATTCCACCACCTGATGACAACCCCACAGGGGACATATTTCATTCAGAAGTTATTGAAGTGGACTTCATTAAGGTGGACAATTTTTTTACAAGTTCCCTGGCTGCGCCGGTTTTTGAGAACCCCCATAGAGGCAAGAGGTTGATCATACAACCAGTTCGGGATGAACACCCTGAGTATCGTCATGGGGAGCATCAAGACCTTTTAACTGAGAAAAGCAGTTTTGGGATGTTAAGAGGAATCCTCTTCCTTGTGGAGTGCTACATGATCATAAAGAAGAATGGATGGAAAAGCTTGATTGGACTTCTAAAGGATCGAGCGCAAGCCCTGTGCGCTCGACTCCTCACTCCACCAGGGTACATGATCTCCATCCAGGTTTATCTCCATCTAGGTTTATTTTATCCATTGTTGCTTCATTCTTTGATTATATTTTTACAACAATGTATACACTTGATTGGTATTTGGTTGGAGTATCACTCTATTTGTCAGGACATGTGTTTTTGCATTCAAGGTTGGGGGTATGATATGCCCACATCTGCTCATTCAAGTATTCCTATACTCTTGATCTTATTCTTTAGTTATATACATATATTGGGGACAATGTATGATTTAAGTTTGGGGGTATGGAAAAACAAAACACGGTCCATTATTGTTGTTATATGCTTAAGCATATGGTTGAGCTTTGATTTTGGTTTAAATTTCATTGGTAGGCTTAAAGTTGTGAACACATGATCATTTGACGTAGGAATTTTGAATCTTGTTACTTACTTTTGGCAACATGAGATACTTCTTGTTTCAATTTAAAATTTATCTTGAGCACACTAACACATGTCTGTGAGGTATGAATTTTGAGACCAATTATGTTTGTTTTCAATGTCTTGAATTCTGTTGGGTGACGTATTGGATGAATAACCATGGCATGCTAGTAATAATAATAATAATAAAAAAAAATCAAGTTTGAATTTTTCGCTCAGTAACCGGACCTCTTGCCTCATTAAGCATTGAGTGTTTGCGTCAAAAAGTGGGAAGTTTGGTTTGATTAATAAAATGGCTAGCTTAGCTTCGTAGCCTTTTTTGACTCGAGTTAGTAAGTCCTTAGGGGTGTCTTTACACCTAATGTCTTAAAGCCATTTGGTTTGGGAGTCATTGACTTAACATTCGATACATGGGTCAACTAGAAAAGCTTAAGGGAGTTAAGCATTGCAAAGCCTATAAGTAAAATAATAATAATAATAATAATAATAATAATAATAATAAATAAAAAATAAAAAATAAAAAATAAAAAATAAAAAATAAAAAATGTATGCCTTGGTTGTTTCATCTGATAGGAAGTCCAATGAATTCTAAGATGTTGATTCATTTATGTTGGAATTATTTTGAAGCCTCATGATTGTGTGTTAATTTACTTTGCACTAATTGAAACTTGTTGTATGTTAATATGCCATTGGTAAGTTATTTGACTTGTGAATTCCTTGAAATTTGGGAGATGAAGTTTATAATTTTAAGCTTGCTAATGAATGAGAACTATTATTTTTGTAATACTTTATTATTTTAAATGACAATGTTTGTGGGTATCATTCTTGAAAAATTCTCACGAGACTTCGCTTATCCTCTAGGAAATGCCTAGGGGTTTAAAAGGCTTATTGCATTCGCTAAATGCAATCGTACATCTCACAAAAGATGAATTTATCTTTTTGTTTTTCAGTTTATTCTCTGTTTGGTATTGCTAAGGGACTAGTAATATGTAAGTTTGGGGGTGTGACAAGCGCTAAATGTTGCACATTCAAGCCCTTTAACTTGTAGGTGTTAATTCCTTCGGATTCTTATTTGTTTGATTTTTGTTTTGTTTTTGTGTTTTAGCTTTTTTTTTTTGGCAAACCATTGAAAATTGTGCTTAAAAGGCAAAACTGGGCACATTTTGGTACCACGATCGAGCGCAGCTGCACTTGGGATCAAGCACACATGCGCTCGAGCGCCTGCAGCCTAAGATCGAGCGTATCTGAGCTCAAGCGCACCTTCCTAAGCTCGAGCGCTCATGGGCGTACAATGCACGACAAGAATTCTTTTACAACTTGGAATTGTTTTTAGTCTCCCAATTGGATTGGGAGACAGACCTCCGGTTTTCCTAGGGATTCTAGGGCTTTTAGGGTTCTCATAATCCCTATAAATATGCCTCTAAACTTTGTAAACAGATACACCGCTTTCTAGAATTAGAAATAAAAAATTTGCCTTTGGAACTTAGAAGATCATAAGCGGCTAAACCCTTTCGTGGGGTGTTGATGTAACCCTATCCGAGCACAATAGTTTGATTGTATTTAATTTCTAGATTTTCATTTTATGCATGTTGATTGTATAACTATGAGAATTCTACCTTTTGATTATGTTCTTAATTATTAAATGCAATTGTTCTTAAATTCCAAAATCAATATTTATGAAATTCTTCTCTTGTCTTAGAAAGTATTTGACTTTTGTTGATCTCAAATCATTCTTGTTTTCTATGATTATGAGGATGATGGTTATACAGTGGGTTTAATTGGCATATGATTAATAGGATTTGATAGGACATGCCTAGGGAAGACGGATTGTACTACACCCTAGTTTAGTATAATTTAGGTAGACAGTATGTGCCAACCGAAGATGTGTTACACTTATTCATTGATTGTATGCATCCTGTTAAAGAATTTGATAATTTATACCTAGGGAAGACGGGTCGTACCACATCTTAGTGGTTTGGTGGACGATCTGTGCCAACCAAAGATAGATTATGCTTATTCTTTAATATGGTAGTTTATTATTTATTTATAACATGCATAGAATGAATTTCTGGGATTAAATATGATTACCCATTGTTGTGCGGATAGAGGTGAAGTCAATACCCTACACTCTCTCTCATCATTTAATTCTATTTTATTTTCATGCACTTTAGTTTTAAAGAAAATCAAATCAAATATCTTATTAATTAAGTTAATTTTAATCTTTCGAATTTTGATAACAAAACCTCTGCAGTTCTTGAGGTTCGACACCCTTAATATAGCCCTATCCAACTGGATTTGTCCTATTGCGAGTGGTAATTCTTATAATTGATATTTTTTGTTACAAAAATACCACATCAAGCCTTCTTTACCTTGATCAATTTTATCGATTCCCAAGCTTTACCTTTCTGTAGTAACTCCACCTCTGTCGGCATGCCATTCTAAACAGACAATGAGTCTCCACTACCAGCGGTTAGAGCAAAGAAAACCATGTCCTCAAATCCATACCTCTCCGGTTCTTTTCGATTATGTTTCTCTCTGCCTCTTGCTAGAGAATAAGGCTCTTCTTGGTGCTCTGAATCTCTTGACAATTCTTCATCATCACATATGTCCGTGAGTGAACGCTGTTTGTTAGGCTCCACCTCCACAACCTGTTTCCCTTTATGGCTCTCAGTCGATGCTTCATTCTCACCTTTCTTTAACATATAGGCCTCATCAAATACCACTTCTCTACTAACAATTTTCTTCTTTGAGACTGGATCCCAGAGCCTATAGCCCTTTAACACCAAATTCCAAACCAAGACAAATACATTTTCTTGACTTTGATTCTAATTTCGATCGTTCTCCACTCTGCACATGAACATATGTTGGACAACCAAATATTCTCAACATAGAATAATCAACCGGTTTACCTAACCATACTTCCTCTAGAACCTTGAACTCAATCCCAGCGGCTGGAGATCAATTGGTGACGAAGCATGCATAATTAACTGCCTTAGCCTAGAAACCCTTTGGCAATCTTACACTCAACCTCATACATCTCGCCTTTTCCAACAGTGTTCTGTTCATCCTTTCGGCAACTCCATTCTCCCATGGAGTCCCTTTCACTGTGAAGTGAAGAGTAATGCCTTCTGTTTTGCAGAATTCCAAGAATGCAGTGTCTTTGTACTCTAACCCATTTTCGGATCTGAGATACTTCACTCTTCTTCCCGTCTGATTTTCTACCTGCGCCTTCCACTACTTGAAGATGGTGAAAACCTCAGACTTGTGCTTCATAAAATACACCCAAGCCTTTCTTGAAAAATCATCAATAAAACTGAAAAAATAATATGCACCTCCATTTGATGGCACCGCCATTGGTCCCCAAACATCTGAGTGAACATAGTTGAGAACACCTTTGCTTGTATGAGACGCCACCTTAAAGCTGACTCTTCGTTGCTTCCCATACAAACAGTACTTGTAGAAACCCAATTTACATGACTTCACACCTTTCAACAAATTCCTCTTGTGAAGCTCAAACATACTACGCTTGCCTAAATGATCAAGCCGTATATGCCGCAAAACTATATTATCATTATTTGGTTTTGCCGAGTAGTCGTGAATGGTTCTAGTATTACGGAGATGACAGTTTTAAAAAAGGACCTACATGATCTTCTTGAGCAGGAGAACACAAGATGGATGCAGACATCTAAACAATTATGGCTCAAAGATGGTGACAGGAATACAAAATACTTCCATGCAAGTGCAAAACAACGTAACTAGAAGAGTCGTGTGGTTCGAATTTCAGAGGAGGTGGGCTGCCAATGGGAGACAAAGGAAGACATTGGCAATGCATTTATAACATATTTTGGCTAGGAAAGAGGAGGAACGATGTGGCCATGTTTAATGGGGCTTGAAGGAAGTGTCTCCACGGCCATGAATAGCAAGCTGTTGAAGGAATTCACAAAAGAAGAGATAAAGGTGGCGCTTTTCTAGATGTCACCTCTAAAAGCACTGGGTCCGGATGGTTTTTTGGAGGGTTTTTATCAAGACAACTGGGATTCGGTGGGAGATGAGGTTTGTAAAGTTATCATTGGTGCACTACATTCTGGTTTTTTATATTCAAATTTTAATTTTACTTATTTAGCTCTCATTCCTAAGATTCAAAATCCTACTAAGGTTTATGAATTCCAACCTATTAGTCTGTGTAATGTAAGCTATAAAATCCTGTCGAAAGTTCTTGCTAATTGGTTGAAGATAGTATTGCCAGAGGTAATATCCTCTTCTCAGAGTGCATTTATCCCGGGTAAGCTCATAACCGACATTATTGCAGCATATGAGACTTTGCATACCATGCACTCTCGTATGTATAGGATGAAAGGGTATATGGCTATCAAGCTTGATATGAGCAAAGCCTATGATAGGGTGGAGTGGGTCTTCTTAGAAGCTATGATGGCTAGAATGGGGTTTGATGCTAGATGGATTAATCTGATGCGGATGTGTTACAGTACGGTCATTTATTCTATATTGGTGAATGGCAATCCGGTTGGGAGGCTTCAACCTTCTAGGGGTTTACGGTGGGGAGATCAAATTTCTTCGTATTTATTTCTCTTATGTGTGGAAGCTCTTAGTTGTCAATTGTCACTTGCAGAGAGGGATGGGAGTCTCATGGGAGTCCCAACATCTTGACGGGGTCCACGCAACAATCACCTTTTCTTAGCAGATGATAGCCTTTTATTCTGTAAGGCAGATCTCAGACATTGGCAGAGATTGACAAACCTGTTAGACACATATCAACAAGTGTCAGGGCAGCGCTTGAATAAGAGCAAAACTGCGATTTTCTTCAGTCGTAATACCCCAAGAGAGATTAAGGAGGAGATTTTAGAGGTATCAGGCATCCCGGTATCCCAAAGGTATGATACATATTTGGGACTTCTGGCTTTGGTGGGCAAGTCGAGAATTGCGGCTTTCCATGGTATTAAGGATGGGGTGTGGAGGTGGCTTCAAGATTGGAAGCTCAAATTTTTATCACAGGCGGGGAAGGAAATTCTGTTGAAGGCAGTCATACAAGCCATCTCGACATATAGTATGAATGTTTTTTTGCTTCCTAAAACTTTGTGTGCATAGATTAATTCTCTCATGCAAAAATTTGGGTGGGGGCACAAATCCAATGAGTCTTGAATCCATTGAATGAGTTGGAAGAGGATGGGATTGTCGAAATCTATTGGAGGCATGGGGTTTAGAGATCTAGCTTGCTTTAACACAGCTCTTTTGGCGAAGCAATGTTGGCGACTATGGGATTGTCAGGATAGCCTTACGGCGAGGATTATGAAAGCCAAATATTATCCGAGAACCACAGTTCTTGACTCAGAGGTGGGAAATAAACCATCTTATATTTGGAGAAGCATACATAGTTCGCGTGACTTGGTTAAAGACGGTTTGATTTGGAGAATCGGTGATGGGGAGAAAGTTGACATTTGGGGAGATAAATGGTTGCATATGCCATCTACCTACATGGTGACCACAGTTGGGCCAATTAAATGATTCTTGTGTTAGCTCACTTATTGATATTGATACTAAGTGGTGGAATATGGATTTGCTTTGGGAACTTTTTTCAGAAGATGAAAGAAAGGATATACAAAAGATCCCTATTAGTCTCACGAATCAACTAAATATCCAAGTTTGGAGGGGACAAAGGGCCAATTTTTGGTAAGTAGGGCTTATCACATGGCTAAGGAGAAAGAAAACAGTTTTATGGCTAAATGTTCATTGCGGGTAGGTGATAGTAGCCTATGGATAGAGATTTGGAGGCTTAATATTCAAAATGCGAGTAAGAATTTTATGTGGAGAGCATGTCATAATCTCTTACCTACAAGAGAAAATTTGGTTAAAAGAGAAATTATTCAAGATCCTTTGTGTCATATCTGTGGTAGAGAGTTTGAATCTATTATGCATATATTATGGTCATGTCCGTCAGCTGTGGATGTGTGGGGGCCGAGTTTGCTGATTTTCCAGAAAAAAAGCAAGTTTGAGAGATACTTTTTTGCAATTGGCTGAAGAAATTTTTGGGCACTGTCGTGGGGAGGAATTCCTATGTTTTGTGGAGACAGCCCGAAAGATTTGGTTTCGTTGCAGTGCTTGGATTCATGAAGGTATTTTCTCTCATCCAAATGATGTTGCGCAAGCAGCTATTGGAAGTATAGATGATTTTCATGCAGCCCAACGTGTGCCAAAAGACTCATGGCCGTCGTTGGCACCCACTATACAGTACTGGAAGAAACCTGAGAATGAATTGTTTAAGGTTAATTGTGATGCAGCCTTGGATCATCAAGGGGGTTGTGTGGGTATTGGGATAGTTGTTCGTGATGAAGATGGACGTGTTTGTGTGGCAAGGAGTCTCACCCGGACTGGTCTTCTAGAACCTACACCGGTTGAAGCGGTTGCAACTTTCTATGGGGCATCTCTTTGTCAAGAACAGCCTGTTCGAAATATTTTTCTAGAAAGTGATTCTCAGTTGGTTATTGATGCTTTAACCTATATTGACCACAATGAGAGTAATTTTGGGCATATTGTGGATGATACAAGAGTGATGCTTAATTATTTCTCTCAATGGAAATGTGGGCATGTGGGTAAAGATGCAAATAGAGTTGCCTATTCCTTAGCTAAGGAGGCAACAAAATATGTCATGGATAGAACTTGGTGGAATGAAATCTCGGGTTGTATCACTGATGTTGTAAGGCTGGAGCAATCTGCTTAGTCTTGATTTCTTTGTTAATGAGAAGCTTTGGATTGTTATTTTCAAAAAAAAAAAAAAAAAAAAAAAAAAAGGAAAAAAATGGTGGTGGAAATTGATGAAGATTTATTAGTGGGTGATTTTATGTACATGTTCTTATTTATTTTTATTCAAATAATTCATTTATTTCTTTAGTAAAAAGATTGAGAGACATGGAACAAGGCATTAAGAAAGAAAATTATTTTATGACAAGAAAGAACTTCAAGTCAATAGAGTACACTTCCCAATACACCTCATTACATATGCGACATCATTGTTGTATTTCTTCAGTTTTTGAGTCTTCCTTCCCCTTCAAACTTCTGGTTTTCTTCTTCATTTTTATGGTTTTCTTATTTCTTTTTTCACCTGCCTACCTTAGTCCACTGCCATCTTCAGTTACATAGGAGAAGAAGAAGCATCTGCAAGCAAAAGCTCTTCTGCCCACCCTCTGCAACTGAGTATAGTATAGGAGGAGAGGACTGACGAGGAATATGCGCTAAGCCTTAAATAAAACCAAAAAAATTTACATGAACCAAATTTTTTTCAAAATATTTGTAGGGGCCCGCCCCTACGGTAGAGGATATACATGGGCGACCCAAGGGCGGGCGCCCTCGGTAAAAAAAAATTAAAAAAATTCCTTAAGTATTTTTAAACCAAAAATTTAAGGGCACTCCTGGTAATTTCAATTTTTTGAGCCAGATGTGAGTCTATGAAGTGCTACAACTTGCCCGCTATCTCATTTTAATAATAAACAATTAGCCCATCATGTGCTACAACTTCTCTCCTATATTAAAAATAATTTTCTCTCTCTCCATGCATGTGCTACAAACCGTTGGATGTTATTCACCGATTTTGATGCTTTGAGGAAAAAAAGAATAAATAAAGAAAGAATAAAAAAAGGAATAGAGAAATAATATTTAAATGATAGTGAAAGATTATTTAAATGAGATAATAAAAGTGATAAGTTAAAATGCTGAGCCGGATGTGGGTGCTATAAAAAAGTAGGTAACTAAAATAGATAAATGTGGTTTTTTTGGCAAAATTTAGACTCTAGTTTCTAAATTTAGACTCTAGTCTCTAAATTTAAACTCTAGTCTCTTATCTGTAAACTCTAATCTCTAATGTGCTTTATACTTTTAGATTTGGAGCTTTTCTAAAAGAAATAGCCGTAGGCTAACAGCCCACTAAAAAGTACTCATTTTTCTTAGATACTACTAGTCATTTAATTGTGCTTAATTTATTTCGCAAGTAGTTTAAATTAGTATGTGTTTGTGATCTCATTAGATCAAGATTTTTAATAGTTACTTTGTTTTTTGTTTTTACATATATTACGTGATACATATATTATGGTATAATTTATTTTTTGATTGTATTTACCACATTATAAGAAAAAAAAATTATCATTATGTTTTATTATTTTTTTGCGCTCCTAGTAACTCCAATTCCTAGATCCACCACTCCCTACCTATATCCGCCACTGGGTGATAGAATGTAATTGTAGAATGTCTCAATACAATTAAAATACAGCTTAATTCCTTTCAATTATAGAGAGTGTATTAATTGAATTTAAGTGGGATTCATAGCAGGATAATTCTCTATTTTTCCACCAGAAAAATCTCCTCCTCATTATTAATTATTATTATTTTATCAAGTAGCACTTTCATCCATTTCTCACCCAAAAAAATACCTACATGCAACTTCCATATATCTTATTGTGTAGGTTTCTTCTATTTGCAAACGTAACAGTGGTGACAAACAAGCAAATTTCAAATGCCAAGTCAACATTTGATGATCAAATCCTCATCATTCCTTCTTTTGTATTTTAAATTATTTTTAAAGAAATCATGCAATCCCTCATGTGTTAAAAAAAAAAAGGATTAAGATGTTAAAAGATTCAACAATTAGATTTATTTATTTATTATCATGTTAAGCTTTTGAAACAAGCTTACCTGTTCAATGTTGTCATCATAAGTTGTTTTTTGCCGGATATAAAAGATCCTCACTCTCTAAGCAGCCTCCCTATATAAAGACCTCACTACATAAGGAGCCTCGCTACAATTACAAGTCAACTTAATTCCTTTCAATTATTGAGAGTATATTAATTGAATTTAAGTGGCATCCACGGCAGAATAATTCTCTAAATTTTCTATTTTTCCACTATTAAAATCTCCTCGTATTTATTTTAGGGTTAAATATACTTTTTTAGTTTCTACATTTTGTGCCAGAATAAAATAAGCACTTTGATTTTTAAAAATATTATAAATAGTACTTATGATAAGTAAATAAATCCACTTCATATTTCAGTCATTCTATTAGTTTTTTTAATAGAGCTACTTGTAACCCTTATACGTGAACCAACGATACTTGTAATTTCAAAGCGACACGTCGCGTGTTACCTTGTTTTTGGATGCTATGTCAAATTAAAAATATATATTAAAATAATATCTAACAAAAAAATAAACGAAAGATAAACCATAAAAACCCACGAAATCGAACACTCCTTCAGTTTCTCTCCATCCCTTCGGCCTCTTACATTTTCTTCTTGTTTTTGTTTGATCCGTGCTGCCCATTTGCGTCTTCGTGTTCTTCCTCATCTGGGTGGCTTAGATTTTGGATGTTTGTGTTGATTCTATACCGAGATTCCTGCCTATTTGGGTTTGGTTTGGATTCTTTGTGATACAAGTAGCTCAAGTTTTGAATATTCTTATTGATTCCTTTTTGGGTTTTTGGTTGATTCTTTTCCTTCGTTCTTCTTCTTCATCTGGGTGCCCCAAATTTTGAACTTTCTCATTGATTTATTGATTTTAGGTGGTAATTCGGGACTGTTCTTAGTTTTGCTCTTGTTCTTCATCTGGGTGCCTCCGATTTTTGGCGCCAGCCACCCTAAAACTCTTCAGTTTCTCAAGCAACGGCGACGGCGTGGAAGATCAACGGCGTGTTCAGGGAGGGACGGCGACGGCGTGGAAGATGGGTAAGCTGTTTTTGGTTCTGCAAAAACCTAGGGGGTTGGAGAAAAACCGAAGGAGTGTTCGATTTCGTTGGTTTTTATTTTGTTTTTGTTTTTATTTTGTTTTTGTTTTTTATTTATTTATTTTTTTTTGTTGGTTTTTGGTTTTCCCATGGTTTTTTTTTTTTTATTTTTTATTTTTTATTTTTATTTTAATTTTTTGGGGTTACATATTATTTTAATATTTTTAATCTGATGTCGCACCCAAAAACACTGGTACCACGCCATGTGTTGCTGTGAAAAAAAATTAATGAAATCATGACGGAAGTACCAAGTGAGTTTATTTACTTACCATAAGTACCATTTGTGATATTTTTGAAAACCGAGGTGGTTTTTTTTTTTTTTTTTTTTAACGGAAAAATTCCATACTCATTCATTGATAAAAGGTCGCGAACAAAGCTTTTACAAACAGAGCAAAAACGCTGAAAGCAAATCATAGACGAAGCTAAAATTACATATGTCAACAACATACTAATCAACCATTACAAAATATCCACTAATCCATGACTATTCATTAGGTTTAAAAATATATCTACATCAAACAGATATCTTCCAATGCATAAGTAGTATTTATTCCTCGGCCTTGAGTGCTAAGAACCCCCAAGTTAAAACTCTTCTCCTCGACTCGATAGCCAGGATATTGTTTACATCCACAATCCAAGGGTTTAGACCAAAGCAGAACGGGTAGATTAAAGAGAGGACAGAACCTTATTACAAGCAAAAAGCAGGAAAGAAAAACATACAAGAAAATAAAGGGATAAAACGGAAATACAAGCAAAATAAGGAAAAAATGGAAATACAAGGAAAAAAAATAGAAGGAAAAAAAAACACTATGCAGATAATGGCAGTTGGGAGGAAGCCGATTGCGTGCTGGCCGGAAACCGACGCTGAAGGTGGCGTTGGAAGTTCATTGCGGTGGGGACACGAGAAGGACCCGGCAGTGGACTGTGGGCGGTAGAGCGGGCGCAGAGGAGATCAGCAGCGCACACAAAACAAACTAGGGGGAGAGTTTAAGTGAATCTCTCAAGAGCAGCACCCATAGAGTGTGCAAAACAAGCAACATAAGCCAAGCCCGATCCAACAGAAGAATGTAGCAGAGGGTGATGGCGGGGGAGGAAAGCGGCAAGGTGGAGAAAGGGAGAAGGGCCACACCAGATAAAAGTGGACCAGAGGGGGGAAAGGGGTGGCAAAGAAGGGGGAGAGATGAGGCAACGAGGCTAGGGGCATTAGGTAAACTTTTAGTACCTGTTGCGAAGAGGGCGAGGGGAGGAGGGAGGCAGCCAACGGCCATCCTTCCTCCCCAAGCCTGGAGATATCTTACCTGTGCGGCTGCGGTGCTCAAAGAGAAAAGAGCTAGGATTTGGGACTTTGCCCAAACTTCTGATATTACTGCTGGTTCGTTTCTACGAGCCTATTGCCTTAGTTTCTATGAGCTAGGGTTTGGAAAGGCATTCAACCCCTTTTTTTATTATTGTTGGGGAGAAAATCTCCCCTGGTGGGCCTTTTTTTTTTTTTTTTTAACACATATTTACCATATGTCATTGTTCACTCACCTAATGACATGTGTCTACCTTTTTTTTTTTTCTTTTTTTTTCTTTTTTTTGGATAAAAGGTAAAATTAAAGGAGAAAGGGCTTTTTCTTTGGATCCTTCTTCCTCCTATACAACTCAGGTTGGGACCCTCACATCTCTTCCAAAAGTCTCTCTCACACACACCTTTGACACTCTCCCCCCCCCCCCCCTCTCCTCTCTCTCTCTCTCTCTCACACCTTTCTCTCTTCCCGTAAATCTCACATACATCTTTCACTATTCACACACTGAATTATAGATGAATAAAGATAAATTTTCATTATATTTGCCATCCACAAATAAAAATGCTAATTTAAGTGTCGGAGAGTTTTCAACCCCAACTGAAGACCCTCTAACCTTGCCATTGTTTTGTAGGAACACTATTGCCGTACAAGATCAGATTCTTCACAGCTTAACCATCAAGAAAATTTAGTGAGTAGCAAATTCCTTGACCAGAAAAACGTGTCAACAATTATTATTTTATTTTTATCAAGTAGCACTTTCATTTGTTTCTTACCCAAGAAAACCTACTTGGAACTTCTATATATCTTTTTGCCAGTTTCTTCTACTTGCAAATGTAACAATGAGTGACAAAGAAGTTGTTAGTTTTTACGCGTTCAAAACACTTTTGTGTATTTTGGTTTTAAATTAGACAAAATGTACTTAGGATTTTTCTGTAGAAATTCAAAATTGCGGGTTTGAGTTCGAACTACCAATTTACCAGTTTGAAATAGATAGTGTAAGAAGCAAAATCAAGTCAGACGGATTCATCAGTTTGAAGCTCTGTCCTAAGTCTGTTCTAAGTAACAATGATTCAAGGTTTCACATAATCATCCATTCCTAGTTATGTTCCAAGATAAGTTCAAGATGGTCATATTGAAGCTTTGGCAAAGTGGTTCATTCCAAGTTAATTCGAACCGAAGAATTCTAGTGTTATTCATTCCAAGTGTAGTCCTAAATTTGCACTTCGTCACCAAATTACTTGTGTTTTGGTTTATTACTTTTATTAATTTTTAAATTCCGCATTATATTGGTATACACCTATTCAAATAGGGGTGGACAGATTTGCTGCCCACCGGCCGTCACTGAACTACCGCCTACCGACTTCCAACTACAGGTAGTAGGGGAAAAATCTATACCGACGACTGTTCAGTTCCGTATGTGCTATGAAAAGTTTGAAGTCTCTCTCTATCATGGGCATTAAGTTTTTCAAAATTTCTCTAATGTTCTAAATTTTGTTTAGGTGTGTAACAACCCTGGAAAAAAAATGCTAGCTACATTGGCATTATAATCTCAAAATGATTAGTCAATTTTGGAACTTCCCTAGATTTCCTTTTAAAGTCCAGTTCCGCTTAGTAACTACACAATAGGGATACACATACTATCATTTGTACACATACAATTTTTTTTAAAAAAAGGATAACCATTTTTGACAGATTCCACCATTTTAATTACAATTCCATCTCATATTCATCCAACATATTATCCATTCCATACAACCCATCATTCAAACAACACTCAAAATACAAGAAGAAAATCAGGAATGTCATATGATCTCACCCACACACACATACACATACAAACACATACCCTTCAGCCACCTAAGTAGAAGCCATTTCAATCTCATATTTCCTCATCACAGGAGTAGCACATACAAAGCCTCCAGATCCTGCAACCAGTATTTGAGATGAATATTCCGAATCAAAAGTGCTACCTGACTGCAATGGATTGAAAAATACTTTAGGGCCAGGACTAACATCCAACATGTGCTGGAATGGACATAAAGGTGTTGGAATTTCTACTGCTCCCTCCAACATCTTCACCACAACACTCATCACAGGCCTGGATTCAGGCCTATACTGAACACACCAGAGAGTTACTTTAACCATTCTTTCTGAAATTTCTATATGATTCTCCTCTACCCCACAAACAATGGTCAACTCTCCCAGTTCTCCATCTTCAAACTTTTTCCAAGCCCACCTTGGGAACCACTTCTGGCTCTCTGGAAGTTGGATATTTAGGTTCCTTCTTCTACCTATGATTTCAAATAATAACATTCCAAAGCTGTAAACATCACACTTGTGGGTCATGGGAAATGGCATCCACATTTCTGGTGCAGCATATCCAGGAGTCCCCCTTCCACCTGTCATTGTGATATGAGTATTTTCGCTGTTACATAACTTGGCCAAACCGAAATCAGCAACCTTAGGAAAGAAGTTTGCATCCAAGAGAATATTTCCTGGTTTTATATCATAATGGATTATTCTCTGCTGACATTCTTCGTGCATGTAAGCAACCCCTCTGGCTGTCCCAACTGCAATCTCATGAAGCTTTTCGAATCCCAAGATGCTCTTCTCATGGAATAAGTACTTGTCAAGCGAGCCATTCCCCATGTACTCATAAACAAGTGCTCTCATGTTCTTCTCAAAACAGAAACCATAAAGACGAACCAGATTGAAATGATGAACTCTTCCAATTGTGCTAACTTCTGCCATGAATTGTTCCTCAATTCTCTTATCAGAGCTCCCATATAGAACCTTCACTGCCACAATGGTTCCATTACTAAAGATCCCCTTATACACCGATCCAAACCCTCCTGCACCCAACAAATTGGTGAAGTTGTCTGTTGCAATCCTGAGCTGCTGAGAGGTAAATCTGATTGGTTTCTCTCTTTCCATATCATTGAGAAATTTATCCATGGTGAGAGTCAGAAATCGCGAGTCCGAAGCAAGAGTGCTGCTACCAGTTCGAGCTCTTTTATTGCATATCACAACCAAAATAACAATCTTTACAACGATGACTACTGCAAAGTGTTAGAACTCAATAAGAACAGAACCACTTGAATGTTCAGAACTAGTTGTAATAATAAGAATAATCAACTAACAAAGTTGGAAAAGAAACTAACAAAAAGAATATATTTAAAATCTTACCCAAGATCACTACAATAACAGCTGCGTCGGCAGCTGTTGCCCCTTGGTCATCTGCAGTGGACATTAATCAGGAAACAGAGAACAAACACTTCTAAAAGCACCCTCGCAATCTCTATGGCACACAAAAGAGCTGAGAACTTGTAGAAAAAGAAATGGGTGAATAGATGATATATCTACAACAATATGAAGTTTGGAACAAAAGAGAGAACTTCCAAGCAGCAGAGCCCTTGAATTGACCAGTGATTACTTTTAAATGCTCGTTTTTTAACATGATAGTGAAAATCATCATTAAACAAATAATATACGTATTTTCATTTGTTATTTCATCCAATAACAAGCGGGGCGTGTCTTGAAACTACGTGGAATAACAAGCCGGCCATAGTATGAATATAGAATCCAGAGCATTTTGAGGATTTAAAACCGATGGTACATGGGAAGGATAATCCAACTATGTTTCTTTTTTCCAAGTGTAGTAGTAGTATCATAGTTTGATGGTTGGAAAGCACCATTAATATTTTTAATTTTCTAGGCCATTGTATGCAACGACTTGTATATGCAGAAGCAGACATAATCTGCTTTCTGTCAATCAACAAGTAAAAAATTTTAAAAAAGAGAATGAAAGCGACTATTAAAGCCGTGACAAACTAAAGCATATCAAATGCATGGTGAGAACGCAAATTGAATCTAAATGGTGATTGAATACAAGGAATTATGAGAAGCAGGAAGACATGGCCTCGAAATCCTCGCCTAGTCTTTAGTTAATCCGTGGCAATAGCATATATGAGCTTTCAACATATATATATATACGTTCAAACTTCTCCAAAAGTCGCCTGTTTTTGTCTCGTATTTTGCATGATAAGAGTTGCTAAAAAAAAAAAACATTATCTGCCATTTCTTTATGTTTTGCTCCAAGATTCCATGTACAACCAAATGATGGGTTTACCACTCGCGGTATTGATCAAAAGACAAAAACAAAACGAAACAAAAAAAGAAAGAAAGTGTAAGAGGTTGAATTTCATACTAAATTTACTTTTTCTAGTATGGGGCCTTGTACGGACTTCCATGAGGAGTTTAATTTGAAGTTTCATTCCTTAAATTTTAAGTTCCCATGGATCTTTTCGTTGCTTAGTTTTTCTAGGAGAAATAGAGTTCAATTACTTTATCTTTGGAGGCAAATAGTAACATGTTCAACCAAACCCTTTGTATATATATAGGTTAAAGAAAAATAAGTTTTATAAGGTTTTTGTGCCTTTTAATAAGAGGTTCACATCTCAACTTTGAGAAACAAAAAAAAAAAAAAAAGAAAAGAAAAATAAAAAAACTAGATGAAAGCAAAACACTGAATCATACCAAATCTACACTTTAAAGAACCCTTTATCTACCTTTTTCATAATTTTTTTTTAAAAAAAAAAAAAATTATTTTGAAGCATATGTTGGAAGAATAAAAGTGCGTTTAACACTTAAAAAGTCAATTTCAATAAAAAAAAAACTCGTTTGGTAAAAAAATTTGAAAAGAGCTTTTAAAGGTCAAAAAGCTAGCCTAAACATAGCAAAAACACACTTTTGGTAAAAACTTCATTTTTCAATTTTTTTTTTGACTTAAAAACTATATTTCTCAAATACAATCTCAAACATGCTCGAAGAGTATGCCAGAAATACTCTAATTAAGGTGACAAAAACGGGTGATCCTCCACTTCAATTCACGTCTAAAATCATGTTTGTGATTGCGTTTGAGAAATAGAGTTTTTAAGTAAAAAAAAACACATTTTGGAAAAAGCTTTATTTTTAAGCTTGTCAAAAGTGCGTTGTGGCCATTTTTTTGGCTTTTTGGTATCTTAAAAGTGCTTAAAATTTTTTTTTATCAAACATGTATTTTTTTTCTTCAAATGGACTTTTTGAGTGTTAAATGCATTTTTAGGTCTCTCGAATGCATATCTAAACAAGCCCTAAAAGATAGACTGAATTGTTGGGCCGGGTTAATTAATTGTTGATTTCAGGCCGAGTGCTTGGTCTCAGTAGGACTTTTAACCCAAAGCCCAATCTAGTGGACATGGGTGAATCAATGAGTAATAGTTACTATCACTACAAAAATTTTAAAAAATTAATGACATTTTTGGCCCAAAAAAGTCATTATCAAGCTAGTGACGTTCAAATTGTGTCTTTTTCAAAATGACAAAATTGCATTGATTGGAATTTTGATTAAAGTCATTTAAATAGTGAAAATGTAGGGAAAACGGTACTTTTTTTTTTCACTAAAACAACACATTTTAGAAGGTGACGTGTGAGCAGTGCATGTCACCTTCTAGAAGGTGACGTGTTCACTATTCAAACGTTCCTACCTTTTAATTTTTTTTTTAAAAAAAAGTTTTTGCCAAAAAAAATATATAAATAAAACAAAAAAAATCAAATTAATTTTCTTTTTAAAAATAAAAATAAAACAAATTCAAATTAATTTTCCTTTTTAAAATAAAAATAAAACAAATTCAAATAAAATTTAAATTAAAAATAAAATTAATGGGTTAGTTGCTCCTCGTTGGGGGTGGGGGGTGGCCCGAAGGGCACCCTAGCCTTGAGGGTGGCTGTGCCACCCGCAACCACCTTTGGGGTGGTTCGCGGGCCACCCCTGATTCGCAGGCCACCCCTTCCCCAAGTCAGCAAACCGGCAACTACATGTGTTTTTTTATTTTATTTTGTTTTATTTTATTTTTTAAAGTTTTTTGTGTGTGGATGGAACTGAATTTTTTTTTGAAGTTTTTGGGTGTGGGTGATTATTTTAAACACATACTTTGGATACCAGTATTTTCAAAATTTAAAACGTTTTAATGTTCACATGCGAATAATGACGTGTGAATAGTAAGTTTACTATTTACACGTCAATATTCGCGCGTGAATAGTGTTACTATTCACATATCATTATTCGATGGTGAATAGCGACATGAGAATAGTAACATTACTCAAACGTTGTTATTTTATGAGTAATGATGAACAGTTAAAAAATTGCATTTTAGTAACATATTCTAAAAACGTCACTATTCAAACGTGGAAATTTTTTTAGTGTATTAAAATAAATAAATTTGAAGGGCCATTTACGTAAAACTTGAAATGATTTATATTTGCGCCTATGAAAGCTACACGCAAATCTTGAAAGAACCATGTTTCGCGCCAGAGCTGCCTGGGTCCGTTTCGCAAACCGATCGAAACACGTCCCAACCAGACCGAATTCCACCACCGCCAACAACAACAAGACGACCAAACCCACAAACAATAACAGCAGAAATGTCAGTGACAATAAGGTTGCTGAATCGAATTTAGGTAAGTACGACGAAGCGTATAAGCAGCTGGACAAGCTGGACTTCTCGACTGCCGCTAAGATCCTTTTCACCGAGCCTCCCAAGAAAAAGAAATTTGGGTATTGTTTGCTTGCAACTTTAGGCTGTTTCTGAATTGTTGATTATCCGTTTGGTACTAAAATGTCGCTTTTGCTTTGGTTGGTTTGAGGAGTTTAAGCTTCTTGTGGGTATTTCGTCAAATAGGTTGGGTTCATTGGTCTTTGGTATGTCTGAAGTGGGTCGTGGCTATTATCTGCATAAATTTAAGCATATCAGCAGTGTTTTGTAAAAAGCAAGAGAATGTAGGTAGCCTACGGCGGAGCAGGAATGTGGAGGTTTTTTTTAAAAATTTTTAATTTTATTCTTATTTGGAGCTGAGCAATTGTGTAGGAACGAGGATAATGAAGTGGAAAAATAGAAGAAAGGATACTGAAATTAGAGAAGTTAGAGTGGCTACCAATTGAATCTGAGGGTGGTGAAACTTGGAACGATTACATTTCTGAGAAGGAACTAGCTTCGAAGTGGTGTTCCTTACGAACACCCATCATGGTTGTTGGTTCTATGATTTCACTCTCATCTTGATGCATTCAGCGAAAAGCTCTCAGAAAGACAAGATTAACTATTATAATATATCTGGGAAACTTCTTATGACACAACTCGTTAGAGAGTGTTGTTAGCTCAATATAAATTATAATGGTTGTGGATTGTTGTTGAAATATTACCAATATCGTATTTTTATCCTTACTTTCATCTACTCTAGTTCTTAAACAGGGTTGGCTTCATTGGTCTTTGATATGTCTAATGAATGTAATGGTTCATAGCCCATTCATACAAGTTGCTTTCTGTCTGCTATCTTGCATGCCCTGGCGTGCATGTCAGGTGCACGTCTTGTGCTTAGGTATTGAGTACGTCACCTGAAAATCTTAGGATGCTGTAAGAAGAATGCCTTCTCTGGCACCTTGTTTTTCTTAGTCTACATCGTACACTAAAGTTAAATAAATGTAACAAGGTTATGATGGATAATCCACTCATTTTGAGGTATCAATGAAATTGAGAATGTTTAGTCGGGAAACTAAAGTGAATTGAGAATCTTCTCCTCTCTTTTTCTGTCAAACATTTCAATGTGTTCAACAAGAAGGTTTGGTGACATGTTGCATCCATGCTCATGTTTTTGAGTGGCCACTTTAAGTGTAACAGAAAATGTTGTGTGTATGCATGTGTGTGCATCCATGTGTATTTATTGTAAACCATTTTCCTAAGGAATTATGTACTTTTCACATTGTCTATATCTGGTTACCCTCTTTGCATCTCCATCTCTATTATCAGTACATATTCTAATGTCTCTCTTCCATGGTCAGGATTGATTTCCATCTGGTACAACTCTTCTTTGCCTTAATGCCTTCCATGGGTATATCAATCTACACATCTTAGATGTACCTTATTTTGACGTCTCTAAGTTTGGTGCTACTTTCTAAAAAAACTCATTTCTCCCGTGACAGCTGTTTTTTTGGTGGCTCAATATGCTCGCTATGAAATTAGAAGAATGGAAGCGGTAAGTAATTTTTCTTTTCTCTATAACTCTGATATCATCTTTTGTCACATTGTTTTTGTGGTCAATTTGTCCCTCTTCATTTGAGGACTGTTGATTGATCTTTTTTTTGCTTTCTTTCTTCACTGCATCCCCAATACTTTTTTGAGCATGGAATTCACTATAAAAAAGTTAAGGATACTCAGTGGTGAGTATTGATTCATTTAGCAACTCTATTGTTAAAAATCTGCATATAATATATTTTCTGGTATGCTGCTAATGATTTATATTTATATGCTTTGAAGTTCTTATTTGTGTGTCCTATTAATCTTGCTTCTGCAAGTTTATGTCTCTAGACTAAACATTAGTATCACTTGGCAATTAGGAACTAGCATGTAAAACATTTTAAACAAAACGACTCTACCTTACAAGGAAATCATGCAAATTACTACTGTTCTTTCTGATCATGAGAACCATTTTTTTTAATTTCTGAATGAGATTTTTTATAAACGAACAAACTCAGTACAACACTCTCTAGTACTAACGCTGGACCAAACTACCAGAGTAGTTTAGAAGCATTCAAAAATCTTTAAAAAACAGAGTTGACCCAATTCATTTGCAGCGAACACCTAAAGAAGCAACAACTTTACAGCCAGAAACTAAACTTTCTATACAACAGAATCTGTAACTAAGCATTTACACTATCAGCTAAGTATATTAACTGGTAAACTCCAACTCAAACAGAGATTTAGGTTTTCTTGGGTCTTCTGAAATCGAACTTTAGCCAAAACTCTTGCTCTAATCTCCCATGAGATGTTCTACAGAAGCCTCTCCTCAGTCTTGGGTTGGTTGCTGTATTTCAAGTCTCTCCCATGTCTGCTCTAACACTGTTAGGAATTTTCCTGTTTAAAGTTGCTCGAGCCTCCCTGCTTTTTGCCCATCAAACTGATTAGCAGAGGATCCCAATAGCTTTCTGAAAAATTCCTCTGCAACGTTTTTAATCTGATCCCTCTCGTCTACTCTAACCCCATTCTCATCCCATAAGTGCTTTATCAAATTCTTTGAGTTTCGAACTTTCACAATCCTTTGAAAGAAGAAATTATTTTGGTCACCAAGATCTAACCATTGATTCCTCGAGTTTTGTTTCAAAAAAATTTCTTCCACTTTGCTAATAGATACATGAATCCTTTTCTCTTTTCACTCACCCTGCATTGCCATTGTAAAGGATCACATTCTTTTGAGCTGCTCTAGCCTAACCCGATCCTGAATGACCTTCGGTTGAAAGCTACCAAACTCCTCTTTATTAACTCCCTTAACTCCCTTCAAAACTTTCTTAACAGATTTGATCTTGGTATATAGCTGGAACATACAAGTCCCTCCCCCTGAAATTCTCCAACCCTTTTAAACCCAATCCATAAATCTCTCATGATCAGCCCAAAAATTGAAAAATTTGAAAGGCTTTGGACCTTTCCTACCATAATGATAGCAGGAGAGTGATCCGAAATACTACCTTCCAAAATCTCAACTGAAGTCTGTCCATAAGCATTGACCCAATCTACATTTTCCATCACCCGATCAAACTTACAAGCAACAAAGTCTACACCAGTCCACTTATTGTTCCACGTGAAATACCAGCCAGTAAAAGATAGATCAAGAGTCTCCAATCTTCTTAGACATTCCACAAACTTGTTCTCATAACCATGCAATCTACCCTTATCCCATTTTTCTTGTAAACTTTGCACCACATTGAAATTACCCGAAAGTAACCAAGGAACATCACCTACCTGCTTTTTTATTAACAGCAGATACTGCCAAAGAGATTTCCTTTCCAACCCCCTTGTTGCCTCATAAACAAACGTCTGCACCCACTTTAACTGCGCTTGATCCACTGTTAATTCTCAAGTAATGGGTTGCTCATGAATTAGAATAGTAGTTATATTCAAGTTCTCAGGATCCCAGCATATCCAGATTTTTCCAAGAATGTGACTACCGTTATTATGGATAAACTCCCAACCAGGTGGATTGTGTAAGAAGATTGGAGATTCTTGATCTATCTGATCATGAGAACTTGAAATGGAGGAGGCATCCCACATGTAACTCGTTTGTTGTTTACAAAGCATATGTGAAGAAAAAACTCATCTCTGCCCTTTTTATTCTTCATTGAGATCTTCTGAAGCTCTTTCCAAGTGGACACTTGAATGGTAGTGACAAACTCTCACAATTTTTAAAAATCTTACTGTGCATAACATGGATTTTTCTACCATGTTGTTCTTCAACCCTTGATTACAGGACTGTGTCTAAGTTACGCCTCCTAAGACACCACTTAGGTGGGACGTGCACTGGGTACTGACCCTTTTGGTCCTCATCCCTTAATTCATGAAACTATTACTCTACCGGCAATACAGATGGAACTTCCTCTAAGTTTCTAATATCAAAGCTGAAAGGGAAATTTCAATACATTGATAGTTTATGCATATAGTACGATAAAAATACACCTTACGCAACTCTTTTCTACAATCATAAATCATAGTTTAGCACAAACAATGGGGGCATTTACAAGAACATTTTTGGAAAATTTTAGAATAAGGAGGGATTTGCAAATCCTACCTATCTCACTTGTCACACCTATAGTTGTGCATACTTAAATCATTAATGATTATTGGAAACAGTTTCTAATTGTCGCCTTTAACAGCTTGCTTAGAAGTTCTGAATTTGTCAGATGAATTCGTAAGTTCCTATACATTTTATTTTCTTATCTTATAAATTCAATGCTTTTAATTTTAATTTTCAAATAATTTCTGAATTTATGTTAGTCATGGATGAAAAGTATTTTCCAAATTTATATTTTATCAACAAATACTGTTTTTTATTCTAATGAAAAAAATTACCTAAAACTCTCACCCACATTGGCCTTTTAAATATACAGGCACTTTCATGATGCTCTTGATCTTAATACAATTTCAAAATTCGCTGCTCTCGCTTTGCAAAGTTTTCTCCTAGCCTATAACCCCCAATTCGGTCTCTGAACACCAAGAGACTTTACCAGCTAATCTAATTGACACCTTACACTATTAGAACCAGTATACGGGAATGGACTTGATTTGATCCCGTACGACTAGTATTGGATTAAACATTTGGAGACATTTTACTCATACAACTTTTAAATCCATGAGTTCATTTGATATGTTGGCCCTGTCCAAAAACACTTCATGTGCAGAATGCAGTTGTTTGTACTGTCAGCATTTGTGAAATTGCTGTGGTAACTAACACAGCCCATGATTAAACTGCTAATATAGCTGATCTGTGTGCTTTTTGTTTATAGACCTTCCACCATATTTAGTCAATCAAAAGTATCAATATGTGTTAATACGTGTTATATTTAAATCACCCACCCTTTTTCTTTCCTCAAACATGTGGGGAATAATAAAAAAATATGCATGTTAGGTTATGTCAAGATTTTTGGCATTGTCATCACTTGTTTAAAAATGAGATCTCATGGATGTAAGCATGCCTGTTGTTTGGCAGAAAGGTTAAATTCACTGAAATGCCCCTTATTTTGTAAATAACGGGGAGACTAACATATTGTTGCTCCACTGGAATTGGTCGGAAGAAGGCAGTTGGAAAAATTGGGATGAATATATATGTTTTTTTGTTATGAAGTTACAGTTAATAATGTGTATAATTGTAAGGGTTAATTACATTTTTAGTACCTAGGTTTGCAGATTTTTATTTTTTCCCACCTAAGGTTCAAATCCTATCACAAATGGTACCTAACTTACGGGAAAAGATCAACTTAGTACCTCCGTTAGGTTTTGTTAGCCCAAACTAACGGAATGCTACGTGTCTTAAAAAAAATAAAACATAAAAAAATAATTCAAAAACTAAACCCTAAAAAAATATATATATTGAAAATTTATAAGGTGGCCTGGCCACCCCATTTTGCCCTTGGGGGTGGTTGGGGGTGGCCGAACCACCCCCAAGGCATTGGGGGTGGTTCGGCCACCCCAGGCCGGCCAAGCCACCCCCAAGGCCTTTGGAGGTGGTTTTGGCCACCCCTTTTTTGGCCATTGAGGGTTGCCTTGGGAGTGATTCGGCCACCCCATCTACGAGAATTTTTATGAAAGCCTTTCATTTGCTTCTCTTCGATGGAAGTTTTATTTTCCCAGAATGTATCCTAATTTTTGGCCTAATTCTTCTTTTGATGATCGATTCAACTTCTGATCAAAAAGATATACCTTGATTATATTTCATATCTTCAACAAGTTTAGTAATGAGCATAGTGACCCTATTGTTCCGATGAAGAGAAGAACCCATGATTAGCTTTTCGGGAAATTTCCAAAGGAACAATTTCAATGAAATCTTTCAATTTCTTATTTTACTATATTCAACTTTATGTATTCTTCTATCCATAGAGTACATTGAATGTACAGAAATGGTTATAACAGAGTTTCTGTTATTCGTATTAACAACTACTCTAGGAGGAATGTTTTATGTTTGGGAGTGATTCAGCCACCCCTAGACCGGCCCTGAGGGTGTTTGAGCCACCCCCAATGGCCAAAATGGGGTGGCTGGGCAACCCCATAAATTTTCAATATATATATATATTTTAATCATTTATAATTATTTAATTATTATTTTTTTAATTTTTAATTTTTTAGAACACATGGCATTTTTATGTGATAACACGTGTGACGGAACCTAACGGATGTACTAAGTTGATTATTTCCCATAAGTCAGGTACTATTTATGATAGGATTTAAACCTCAGGTGAGAAAAAATAAAAATTTGCAAATCTACGTACTAAAGAGGTATTTAACCCTAATTGTAATGATGAGAACTGTTTTTAAGATTTCTTTCTTTGTTTTTATTCCTCTGCATTTCATAAAGGTACCATTATAAGGGATCAATTGGTACAGTAAAATGCTATGTGAAGCAAGATTAAGTAGTTTCATTCTAATGGGATTGTGGCTGTATGTTTGACAGTAGTCTGTAGAATTTTTTACCTTCCTGTTTTGCTTGGCTTTTAGTTGGTTCCCCTTGTATGATTAGTTTTTCCACCAAAATATTAGGAACTGGAGCAGAAAAAGAAACAAGAAGAAGAAGAGAAAGCAGCAAAAGAATTGGAATCAAATGCTACAGAAGAAAAAGAAGCAGGATCTGATCCAGAGCTTTTAGAGGTGAAAGTGAGACTGGATAAACTTGAGGAGGCTTTAAAAGGAATTGTGGTTGAAACAAAACAAACTGTCAGCAGTCTGGCCAAAAGTCTAGAAGATGGTAGTGAGAAAAAGGATATTGTGACAACTGAGCCAATCAAAACCAAAAGTAGCTCAGAACCCAGTAATATGGCAGATAGAGATCATCCTAATAAACCAAAAGTTCCAGATGCTTCCCTGCAGGATCAGAAGGGCAAGACCCAAAATGGAGGGGCATCTCAAGATGGTAGGACATGAATATAAAAAGCTTCTTCAGTTTATGTAGATATAAAAGCAGAGAGGCTTTGTTTTAGACAAAAGAATGCACCGGATCTTCAAGGCATATATTCTTGAAAATCCAGCAATTGATTGGCATGGTTTTGGGATCAGCCCTGGTGACAAGGATCTTCACCTTTTTGTTGAGCATTGTTTCAGCTTGCAATATGTAAGAAATATTTATTTGTAGTTGTTAACATGGGAGAGTAAAATTCAGATCCATGACACTGCCTAAGAGTGTGACTTGTCCACACAAAGTTAAATTTGGGTTTCAAATCTGATCCGTTTGTTAAAATCATCTGATTTTCTGTCTTTTGTTTTCTCTTCTCAAAACAAAAAAGCTAGCAAACAACCAAAATACAAAACATTCTTAAAAACACAAAAACAATTTTCACATTTATATCATATCATAATACTTTTTTAAACTAAAAACAAAAAGTTCCTCAAAACACATTAACAAACAGGACTATTAGCTATTCTATGATTCATATCTCAAGAACTGACCAACTTTTATTTAGGATCATTGGTAAGAGTCTTTATGCGAAACCAAATACAACCATTAGCTATCATATGATTCATATCTCAAGAACTGACCAACTTTTATTTAGGATCATTGGTAAGAGTCTTTATGCGAAACCAAATGCAAGGCCACAAGGAGTAAATTAGTTTCTTGGAGGCCCCATTTCATTTCAATTCAATCCATCCATTATATTCAATTCATTCTATCTTTAACATTACAAAACGAATCCCATTACAAAGATAAACCCAAAAATATACAAGTTTGTTAACATGTGCCACATGAATAGTTAAGTTTGTGGTGGACTTCAAGTCCTCAACTACCACAAATTTCACCTGGCAATGTCATGGAAATCTCCCAAATCCATTGGGTAGACATAGCACGTGTTTCTCCATTTCCTTGTGGAAGAATTAGTGACGTGAGGTTCTCCTACCATCATTGCCTTGTGCTGTGCAGGTGCTGTTTAGTCTTAACACCTTTCGTTGTCTAATCAAATGATTCTGACAACTTAGTCCACAGAATTAGTGATGTTTCAGATACAACAAAATATGTTTTCCCATAATCCTTTCCAAAGGTGGCCCATGTTTTGAAAGTGAAAAATATGCTCTATATAAAAACCTATGAATTTCAGACAAATCTCCACCATATGTTATACCATCATTGATGTTGTCCGTCCAAGTTAATGGTGTAAATTAGTCAATCCCCTGGATAAGATTTGAGGATTATGAGCAAAGTGGTAGCTGCTGGTCAAACCTTGGGTCCTTTTTTATTCCAAGCACGATGTCTGGTCTACATCAGGTTCTGCCACCTCTGCTACTTTGATTTGCAAAGGCTACATTCTCAGTTGATCAGGAGGGGCCCCTTTTATTTCAAACGCCCCTGACGACAACAAACAACCCACCCCCCCTTCTAGGGTGGTGGGCGCACCACTTTCGATGGGCCAGATGTGGTGGTCGGCTTGTGTTTCTTTTGTTTTGGCCCGCGTCAGTGCATGGCTTTTGTTTTGGCGGGGTCGGTGTGGCACGAGGACACGTCAACGCATACAACCCCAATTTGGTGCTTGTTTGTGGGACTTCAGATTTCTCTGAAGAGATAAATCAAGGACTTAATTATAGTTCTACAAATTTAAGGTAAATTATTTGATTTCTTATATGAAGATGGATAAGAGATATATGAAATATGGAATTAGGGGCGGAACCACCATTGGGCTGGGGCCAGCTCTCCCAAGCAATAGGATGGTCCCCAAATATATATATATATATATATATATATTAAAAAAAAATAGGCCTTTAAAAATTAACTTTTGAACCCCCAAAATTTTTTTTTAAAAAAAATTTGTCCCCCCAAACTAAAATTTCTAGTTCCACAACCGGATGGAAACTAAACATTTCTAAAAAATAAGGTGGCTTTTATTTTGTATCATTCATTGTATTTTACTATCATACGACCTATATATAAATGAGTAATGCTAGAAATTTCTCTTGTGTTCGTTTTGTATCACTCCAAAAATGATGTAACTTTTAAAATCATCATTGATGCTCTGTTTGTTTCGCCGTAAAATGATTTTCAGAAAATGTTTTCCGTATTTTCGGATATTTGATGCGACGTAAAATAATAGTGAACGGAAAATATTTTTCCTTTCACCGAAAATTCTTCTTTAATTTTCGGAAAATGGTTTCTATTTTTGAAAATCGTAAATCATTTTTTGAGTTTGAGGATCTCATTTTCAAATCAACGGACCTTGACCCGCCCAAGACCCCACTGGGACTTGACCGGGACCCGCTTGAGTCCATAACGGACCAGCCCGAGACCTCGTCGAAACCCACCCGGGACTTGACCAGGACTCCGCTGGGACTTGGCCAGGACCCTCTCGGACCTGCCTTGGACCCCACCAGGACTTGCCCATGACCTGTCCAAGAACCTATTGGGACCCACCCGGGACACCGCCGGGACCGACATCAAAAAATATTTTTGGCGGAAAACATGTTCTTGGAAAATGATTTCTTAGAAAACATTTTTCAGTATTTGGTATGTATGAAAAATCAGGCGAGGTCTCGGTCGGGTCCCTAACGCCAGAAAATGTTTTTAGCGAAAAACTTTTTCCTGGAAAATATTTTTCTGGTATTTGTTGTGTATGAAAAATCATATTAAACTCTAAATTATGAAAATGTCCATGTTGGGTCCCGGGCTGATCCCGATGGGCTCTTGATAGGGTCTAGGCAGGGTTTGGGCGGGTCCCGGGTGAGTCGTAGTGGGGATACTTCTAAGACTTGGTTGGGACATTTTTGTAATTTAGAGTTTAATATGATTTAATAAAAAATATATATAAAAAAAAATTGTGATTTTCCATAGGCGCCAAACACTGTAAAATGGTTTCCAGAAAAAAAAAAAATTTTCAGGAAATATTTTCTATTGAAAATATTTTCCAATGAAAAGCATTTTACGGAGCCTAAGTTTGTGATTGATTTCTTTTGAATTTTGATCAAATGATGATTTTAAAAACCATCTCGTTTTTGGAGTGACATGAGAGACAAAATATAGACTTCTAGCATTATTTATATATAAATAGACATTGTAACTATACAATGAAATAAATTAAAGGGAAAAATATAAAAAAAACTTCCCAAATTACTAGCCGTTTGCAATATAGTCACCTAATGTTGAAAAGGTATTAAACTAGCCCCCCAAACTACCAAAATGTATCTAAAAGGCCACTTATTTTTTATATTCCTATAATACCCCTATTCTTTTAACAAATAAAATAATAAAATAATTTTTTTTTAAAAAAACCAAACAATTTTTTAAAAATACAAAAAAACCAATGGGCGAATAAATACAATATATATATTTTGGAATAAATAAATAATTTAGGCCAACTATAGTGACTATTCATGTCGTATTAAAGTAAAATCAAAGGTACAGGTCTTGAAATATTCCAAAAAAAAAAAAAAAACAATTTAGTCCATGGAATCAAATTCTGCTAAAAATTTATTTTTATTAGCTCATTGATTTTACTTTAATGCGACATGAAACAATTTATAATTTAGGCCAATTACAATGACTAATTATTTATTTATTAAAAAAAAAAATTGTATTTATTTGCCCATTGTTTTTTTTTTTGTATTTTTCACTAATTTTTTTTTACAATTATTTTATTTGTTAAAAGAATAGGGGTATTATAGGAATATAAAAAAATAAGTGGCCTTTTTGGTACATTTTAGTAATTTGAGGCTACTTTAGTACCTTTTGAACATTAAGGGGCTATATTTCAAATAATTTGGGAGGCTTTTTTATATTTTTTCCTAAATTAAATAAAAATTCAATATATATATATATATATATATATATATTGACATGATATTAAATTTACTTTCTTGCGGTTTTTATTTTTTTAACCAGCTACACTACTCTTAACATGCCACCTTTGTTGTGCCATAACTCACGCACCACAAACATCATGTGTAACACCCACATAAATAAAATGCTACAAATAATAATAATAATGATAATAATAATAATAAAAAGATATGTCCCAATATAAAATGCCTTGTGTTACTTCTAAAATGACAGTGTTAACAAGTGAAAGTGCCGGAAAATGAGTGGCTAAAATCAAATCTAAGTTGATCACGTTTGAACAAAGAAGCGTCTCCACGTGTCAGCATGCGATCAAGTGGTAGGTAAAGATTAACGACCACAATTTTGTCAAATATAAAAACGACTGATGGGATACGCATTTTAATGCCGAGTGTCAGATAACGTGCGTTCGAACAAAAAAAAAAAATTGCACGTGTCAAAATTTGTACCGTGAAACCTTTCATTGACCATATCCCATTCGAATGCCAGTGGACAGTGTAAAAAATGTTGCCTATTTAAAGAGAGGGTAGCTAAAGGTAGAATTATGTTTCTCTGCCTTCTTCATCCAACTATTCAAGTAGGAAAGTTCTTAAAGGTTTGTGAGTGATTTTTAGTGTAGAGAAAAAGAGAGACAGTAAGGTAATAATGGGAGAAGAAAAGAGGAGTTTGAAGGAAAGAGGAGCTTGAAGAAAAGCCCGAAGCTATAGTTTTCTTACACCCTCGTGCTCTCATTATTATTTCTTTGCGTTTATAAAGAGGTTTCTGTCAACTTTTCCAATGAGGGAACTAATTTTTTTTTTTTTGGCTTACCGGAAGAAGTGATTAATCACTTTATAAAAGTCATAGAATTATTTGTCAAGTCCCAAATTATAAGGACAAAAATGCATTTATCCCTTTATTTTTAAAATTTGCTTTGTATCATTCATATTGTAGACTCACATGGTCTACAAGAAGATATTATCACTATAGAAATAAAGCCAATACATTAAAAACGTAGTCCTATTAGACTTTTAAACTTAGGGCTTTAAAGTCGAAATTCAAGAGGTTAATATTGTTTTTATGAATAATGTTAGGGACTATCTTTTTATTCTCTCAAATATATATATATATATATATATATATATATATATATATATTTTTTTCGAAATGATACCTCGTTCACTCATTCATTCAAAAGCATAAGAGATTACAACTTTTAGCATGTATAACATTATGAATAAAATCAAGATATTCTTCCATCCAAATTTCCTCCGTTGATGATTGGAGTGCCCCCTTTACTAACTGGTGTGCCACCATATTTGCTTCCATTGTTGTGTGCATCACAAGCCAAAATTGAAAGTTGTGCAAAACAATATTCACATCCTCAATCAACGTATCGTATCTTTATCACAGTTGGTCTTCTTACCTCCTTTCATAGGCCTAGATCTTTGCCAAAAAATACTGCCTTCCAGGCCACATAAGTCTCCACCATTGTTGGGTCGGTGATATACGAAAAAGAGAGAAATGCTTCTCTTCATTCCTAAGACCATCTATCCACCATCTCATGTGAGTGCGTCTTATTTTTTTATTTTTGAGTAGATGATACAAAGAATGCAAATGAACATATCTTTGAAAAAAAAAATATACACATAGGTGCCAAGGCCTTACCCATATCATTCCTTACAATAACCCCCACACCCATAAGTTTCCTAGTCTTATTTATTTTACATACACCGTCTAGAGGCGCTTTCCACCGTGGGAGAACATTCATTTGTCTTCTTACCTCTTTAACCTCTCAAACTTTATGTGACTTTTAAAATCACTATTATTACCATGCACAATACTAATGGACAATATAGAATTGAAAAGAGAAAGAGATTAAGAAAGAGAGAGTTGAGACACAGATTTAACGTGGTTCGGCAATGTGCTTACGTCCACAGAGAGGCGGCTGTATTTTACTCTTTTTGATTCAGAATTACATCATAACATACATATAGAAAAACCATAAACCATAAATCGTAATTGTACAGACGTATTTTGAAAATTCCCAAAATACCCCGTATCGTACTGCGGGGGCCCCGCAAACTTAATTACACCCATGGGCCAATAGTCCTGCTCCGTGAACGTTGCTATCGCGACGTTTACTCCGCCCCCGTCTACTTGGCTTTTCACTGGTGTTAATATGAACCACTAGTTCCAACAATCACAATTAGATCAAAATTCAATAGTAATTCATTTCAAATTTAATGCAAATTTTTAAAGTTACATCAACTTTATGACAATAAAAAAGATGGTCCCAAACATTACTATATCTAAAATGTGGTAGAACAAGTTAATTAATTGTGAATTTAATTAGTCCCTCCAAAATTCAAAAGGTGTATTTAAAAAGAGGTTGAGGACAAAAAAGATGTCTTTTCGTAACTAAGAAGACCACAAAATAATATATTCCACACCTAATCTCAGCAAATGATAGCTCCACATTTTTGAAGTCTCTTTCCGTCTGGTAATTTGAAGGTGTTCCTTAATTCAAAGGCAAAATGGAAGGCTCCAAAATATTTTAATGGGAATATGGTAAGGACTAAGGCAGTCCAACACAAACAAAATAGACACCCCATCTGATTCAAAGTTTAAGTGGCAAAGCCCCAGGAGCTTAATTTGTTTCATTGACAAGACTTGTCTCACACTCTTGTCATCTTAGTGTGAGATTACTATGATAATTAACTGTCATTATAACAAGATTTCAGTTACTTTACATCTTAATTCTATGAGATTTTTTGTTGCATTATGATTAGCATCATATTACTTTGTACACATCAAAGTGGATCTGGACCCACCAATCAGTGGGCTCCATCTGTAGATCTTCTAGGTAAGAAACTAAAGACAATGAAGATTTACCCATAATATATATATATATATGAAAAAGGAGAAAAGATGTGATAACCATTATGATTTATGTGCCTCTCAAAGCTCTCACATGGCTTCTTCCTACACTACACCTACCTCCTTGATTCTAGCTAATAGAGATGGTCTATTAATTCAACTGCAAGTGGATCAAAGATGTTGTCATTCGGGCGAATCACAACCGTTCAAATAGTATAAATTGGGTAGCCCATGTTAAAATAACAATTATAAACATTTGAATATGTGCCACGTCGATCTATTGGAACATGTCTCCCTTTGTTATAAAGATGGATTAACCTTCGATCAAACAGACCCACAACAGGACAACATATCTGGTTGCGCCCTCACATATCTATCCATTAATTAGACCCTTCCCTTCAAACCCAAATTTAAATTTTAATTCCATGGGATTATTTGAGTTATAATAATTTTATGGAAAATGCATTTAGCCCCGATGCACAAATTTAACAGTGGATTCATCTATTCACTATATAGAGATGAGTGAAATATGAAATATGAATCACTCAAATTGTCTATAAAAAATTATTAAATAAAAAAAATTGTTTAAAAAAATAAAAAACTGAAGGGGAATGTTCGGGTACCCTTGAACAATTTTCGAGAGTGACAGACCATTTTCAAGGATGGTGTGGCCGCTCCCTATTCCATTTTTGAAGGTAGTCGAATCTCTCTTCCTTCATGATTGAGAGATGATTTGGCCACCTCTTTAGTTTTTTTTCGTGGCAATTTCAATAGTTCAAATAGAAAAACTTCATGTGCGTGTTACATGTGGCATTTTTCCGTTCACTTTAATACTAGATGCTGACGAAGGGTGTAACTTATCCGTCTATGTTTCAGAGATATTTTTTGTTTAAAAAAGTGTTCTGATGTTACGTAAAGGTAAAAAATTAATTTGTATATTTTTTTCAGTGTTCCCTATTTGTGTTGTTTGTTAATATTTTTATTTTAAGAAGAAAACACAAAACAACGAAGAAAAAAAAAAAAAAAAAACCATAAAAGAAAAGTTCTAACAAATATACTCACCAGGACCAAGAGTATTGTAGCCTTCTAGGTTAGAATTAAGACCTTTCATTGAATCGTTGTGAAATCAAATTTTTAACGGCTAAAAGAGCTAGCATTCAGAATTTGTGCTGCTTTCGATTACCCAGCTAAGCACAACGAAATTTACGGAAAGATAAATTATTAGAGTTCAAAGTTGAAAGTTGAAAGTTGAAGATCCCAACCAAACCCATAGACTTGTTTTAGCAAGTAAAGTTCCACAAAACCAAATCTACCAAATAGCATTTACAAAAGTTCCAACCAGAAACATCAAATGAAAAATCACTTCTAAATCAATTGGAAATAAAAAAAGAAAAGAAAAAAAAGACAGAATTAAATTGGAGAAAAAAAAAAAAAAAAACAGAAGAAAGAAAGAGAGATGGGGAAAAAAGAAAACTACTTAGAGCTTAAGGGACAAGTCAAGCTGCTGCAACTCGTCTTGCTTAGTCTTCAAACGCCCAACGGTATCCCACCAGAACCCTCCGATTCCCTCAGTCGTCGCCGGAGAAAAATTACGAACGCTATCGAATCTTGCGGCTCCGCCACTCGCGGGCGACGATATTGGCACTCCGGCGTAAGTATCCGGTGCAAGCCGTCCGACAGCTGGCTGCTGATCCAACGGCTGTCTCGACCACCCATTTTGGCAGTAGAGATAAGAGGAGCCAACGGTTGATGATTGGTGAGCCGGCTTCTGAATCATGGAGTGCACCTGAATTCCAAGAGACCTGTTGCAAGAGCCATGCAGAGGCAGAGAAGCCATGATGGGGTATCGGTTTCCGAAACCGGCGCTGATTTTCTGACCTCTTTTTGCAAGCGTCCGCTCCCGCTTGTGCGCATTTTGGTGCCCTCCAAGTGCTTGTGAGCTGTAAAATTTCCTCTGGCAATAGTTGCACGAGAAAACCCGCGGCTCTGTTTCATTCCCTTGAGGTGAGTTTACAACGAAAGAGTCGATGAGATTGAGTTCTGGCATCGACCCACCATTGGAATCCTTGCTAGAGAGGCTTAGATCCAATAAAAGCTCTTCCTTTTCCTGCTTTTTTCCCTCTTTTGGTTTTGGGCATGGTTGAGGCTCTGAAACTGAGATGAGGGATGAAGTTTCAGAGGGAGTTGGTTCTGATCTTGGAAGGCCCATGTGGAGAAAATGTTGTGGGAATTTCCTCCTAGTGGGTGTGGTGAAATTTGGGTTGGGTTCACTAGGAAGGAAGCAAGAAAGATGAAATATTTATTGATGGAGTAATAAATGTGTTATGTACTATGTATATATGGAAGGATGCATCACTTTTTTGCAGTTACAAGGTCTTAATATAGGAAACACTTGGAAGTCTTGGATCATAAGACTTCCTCTATTTGAGTCAGTGTGTGTGGGCTTGTGTATGCGTGTGAGAAAGACAGCTTTTTGGCTGACACTCATCAGGAACACCAAATGTACCTCTTTTCCTTGCATATACCCCCATTCAATGTTTTTTTTTTTTTTTTTTTTAATTTTTTTTTTTTTTCTAATTTTCTTTTGTCTTCCCACTCTTGTCTCCTTATATTTCTTGTCATCAAAGGTTTACCCTTTTTTGGGCACAGTAATGGATTAGTATAACCTATGACATACTGAAAATCCAGGGTACAAGTATCCACTTTTCTGGATTCTGTGAGATTATGTAGGCGTGTAGAATGGACATGTCTTAGAAAAGGTGTGGGTTTTTTTGTAAAGTAGAAAACAGAGTTGGAGGATTTTCAAAATCTTCACACAAACGCTTCTGTCCTTATCCTGCATAAAGCCTTATCCATCATACAAACAATGACTTCTCTTAATACGCCTCTGTCCTCATCCTGCATAATGGTTTATCCATCATACAAAAAATGACTTCTCCTAATTAATTGTCCCTAGCTCCTACTGCAAGAGTGTATTATACTTAAGAATGTCATCAATATGCATATTACTAAGAAAAAGAGTTTTTTTTTTTTTTTCTTTTTACAGCATTGTGTTAACACCTTTAAATGCCAAAACTATGAGGAAGGGGTGCATTATGAAGAATGTATGATCGATAGCAGCAATGATTAAAATATGATGGTGATCGAGCGACTGTTGATTAAAGGGTCAGGATCATCTGGTGGGGAATATTTGCTTGAAGTGGGGTGTGTGTTGAGCTTCTTTACCATTACATAAGTGGGGCCAGGATGGACTTGCTTCGTCGGATCGATCAAATGGAGTTTGAATACACCCTGCGGTTCAACTTCAAAGCCTGGGAAAAACTAGGTAGAATGCGAATCATTGATTGCGGGGTCGTCGGGTCGATCGTTGCCAAGTGGGTCGGGGCAGGTAGAAGATGTGGTTGTACTTGTCCATGGTGATTCCAAGCTGGCGGTCAGACAAGTACTCAGTGAGTTCAAAGCCAAAAGAGAAAGGATGAAGAAATACTTAGCACAGCCATGGGAGCTACAGAGAGCAAAATAGTCGAGCCGATCAACTAGCCCGGCTTGCTACCACGCCGGAGGCCAAACTGAGAAAGAATTCGCCCTGATGAGAAATACTAACTAGTAATTAATTCTATGATGCGTTATCTCATTCTCATTCGGACCAAATTAAAACATAAGGGAACAGTTAACTCTCCATGTAAAAGAGTGTAAGCAATGGAAGACTTCACTTAACAACTAACAAGATAGCCATTGATTAACCCTCAATAGACAATCAGCATAGTTAAACTAAAGCATCAAAATATAACATAAATATACATATAAGAACAACACTAAAAGTACTAAAGCATTAAACGCACATGATCAACTAGACCAAAAGTTAAGCTTGTCAAGATCCTTATAGGTTTGATCACACATGCTCATAGTCAATCCGAAGATCGAGCTTTACTCCAAAACACACTATCAACGTTGTTACTGATAAATTTTTTAGACGGGGCAATTGCAAGAACCTATTAGCGACGAATGTCAAACATTTAGTATCGCTGAAAGCCGAATTTCTTGTAGTCTATTAAAACCACTTCAAGCTTTTATAATTCTCTAATAACAAATAAACCAGTTTTCCATTTGATCTTAGTATTCAAGGCTTCTAAATTAATTTCAAATACATTAATATTCCCATTGAAGATTTTTTTTTTTTTTTTTTTTAAATAATATTAATACTACACTTATTGAAGCTTTGCATCACGTACCATCTGTTATTTGATTATGAACAATTGTTCGTGTACTACACAACCTACCTTGCCTTTTACTTGACTTTGTTTTTTCAACTATGAATTATTAATATTTTTTTTTTATTTGTTCTAAACACTTTCTTTACTTTGAGAAAATATTGTAATCAATCGCACTTGATTAATGCTTGACTAGATGTTGCCAAGTATGGAGATTTTAAAACTTCAGGTCAGGTAAAAGCTCCTTTAATGATGTTGCATGCTAGCTAGTTTATTCTTCTGGATGTTATGGTCATCCTGCATAGGGAAAAGGCAATACTACTAAGCTGATAGATTTGGTCTTCATCATTATCTACAAGAATATATATATATATATATATATATATATATATATATCTTGGAATATTATTGTACCAATTTTACTCTTTTTTTTTTATTTATTTTTAATAAACTCAGCAATTTTACTTTGGTACATCCTTTTCATTCCTTTAGCAAAATGGGCTGTTTCATATCATACATAGTTCAGGTGACTGGAACCTCTCACCATCTCTCTGATCTTTGGGACTGAGTGATCAGAGATTGCCGTAAACCTTAAGAACATAAATAAATTACATATATGGTACTTAATAAGATTACAATATATGTTAGTAATTAAAAAAAAAACAGAAAAAATATTAGTGCCTGTAGGCTGTATCTAATATTTTCGGATAAACAATAAAGACTGCGAGAGATTAAATTTATTGCATTCAACTTCCAATTGTTCTCAAATGCCATGCATGTTCAATAATTTAGACAAATAATTAAGTAGATAAAACTCTTATAAGAATGAGTTTCTCGTTTATTTTAGTCATGGTTAAATATCTTTCTACCTTCTTAATTAAACTTTTTTCATTTTTTAACAACAAGCCCTATCTTTAAAGTCAGATAGAACCACCTGCGAGAAAGTCGTAGTCTGACTCAGTCTCACCGGAACATTCATGAGAACCAAGATATATAATTTACATTTTAAAGAAGTCCTGAAACTCATTGTTATTGTCGTACGTTGTTGTGCTATAATTAGTAGTAATTAATAGTATTAGTATATGCAAATTATAATTAGGTTGTGAGCGCGTGTGGGACAGCTCAACTGTGTCCCAAGATTACTTCAAAGTTGAAAACATCTCTAGTGTGTCAGCGAAAATGATTGATGGCTATTCTACGAATTCCGAAAGGCGACATAGGTAATTTTTTTAACGTCAAAACTAAGCACGATAACGACTGTTTTCATCTAGAGCCAGCCAATGCCAATTTTTACTCTAATGAGAGCTTATCCTTCACTACTAGTGCTATACTTTGGTCGGTTCCATAATACCCCATGTTTCCCACATTCAAATTTTGCACTCATTCCATTAATTTTTTTTTTTTTTTTAAAAAAAATACTATGTTATATATATATATATATGCAGGTTGATTTTCCAGTATAACTTCTTTTTTTTAATCCCAATTGCTTACTCTCTTTTTACAACTGTCACGTTATAGGCGTATAAAATTAGCTCACTAGCTATCTTTGTTCTCTCACTCTAGAGGAAGATCTAAAGCTAGAAAAAGGCATAGACTGTGCTACACTTTCTTGCTAGGCTATATACACCGGAACTTTACGTAACAAGTCTTCTAACGATTGGGTTAAGGAGTTTAAAAAATAATTATTTTAGTACTTAAAAGGTAAGAAACTTCAAAAGTTTTTCTTTTGCTTTTTAACTCTAAAAAGTGTTCAAACTCTCTCTTTTACATTCTCAAGTGCTTACTCCCTAATGTAATAGTTATCAAGCACATTAACTTTCCAATGTCATTTTTTTTTAATCCCAACCATTTACTCTCTTTCTACAACTATCACGTTAGGAAGTAAGCACATAAAAGCGTCAAAAAGAGAATTTGTATACAACTTCTCTTCCACTAATAATTCAATTCCTAAAACGTTGATCCACAATAATAGATCTCTCTCTCTAGTTCTCTCTCTAGCTCCTAGATTGTGCCACTAGGGAGACATTATTTCTCAAAGTGGCATAGCTAGCTAGTTGATTTAAGTGACATACGGTTGAATCTCTGATTCCAAAAGTTTGGTAAGGCTCCACACTTACAAAACCCCATCACATCTGTGTACGTATGAGCTTTGGAATCTGGTAGCCTATTGTCAATATCTAATCATTAACAACACAATTTGCCGAAAAAAATGAAAGTTTCAATAGGAGGGAGCTTTCAGCCACACTTGTTTTAGATCATTGATCACCTTGCCTTAGGAAGTAATTCTTTGACATTTGGTGGATAAGTGAGAACCATCTTTCAAGATCACATAAAAAGCTCTTTTAGTCGTGTTTTCTAGGGTTATTTTTCTTGACGACAAAGGAAAATGACAGCGGAAAAGTAACCTTATTTTATAGGTCGGTATATCATGGGACCATTTAGAAAGTCTTGGGGTAAGGTAGCACATATCAAAATTTCACTATTCTAGGTGATTGAAATGTGTTACTTTTTACGATAGTGATCTTCAAATTAAAATGAATATATTAAAGCAATAACTCACATAATTTAGCTTATATGGAGGCAGTTGCTTCTTGGTAGATGCAATTCGAGCAAAGTAATTATTAATTGTTGGGTCAGGAATTACCGGGACTAGCTAAACACGTGTCAATAACTAGTGACGTGGCAAAAATGCGTGCACTGTAAACACGTCACTAATTCTGCATTTTTTTGTAGTGTACTAAAGCTCAAGAGAGGTCCAACAGCCTAATTCGAGCCCAAAAAAAAGTCCTACAACTACAGAGGCCCAGAAGGGCCCCAACGGGACGTACCTATGAGATTCCCTCAACCTCTCACTCTGTGACTCCAGGTAACGATGAGTACTCTCTCTACACCAAAACAAGGGGCTCCTTCTCTAAGAAGGAGTTCTCTTAGGCATTTTCATCGAGTCTCAAAAATACTAACTTAAGCATTAGAATGCTTTCCGTTAGAGGACCGGCAGCCTACTAACGACCCATCTTCCTTTTTTAGTGGGTTTAGTGGAACACTAAGGCTAAAGTGCGAAAACTGGATCATTTTGGTTTTAACAATTATAACTAGGGTTATAATTAATGGCAATGCTGGAGTAATATCAAAATAACTCTAATTTCAGTCATATCGATCGGAATATATATATATATATAAAGCATAAAGTTAGTGCAATATATTGCGTATCAATTAGGATTACGCAACTTCCTCTTTCTTTCTTTCTTTTTTCTGGTTAACATTTCAAGATTCTGAGAGCAGATTTCACGAATATATATATATATATAAGAGGGTAGCTAAAAGGGTGTTCATTGATGTTACGTGGACCTGTAAAATTATGATAAAAACTATGTTTTTCCTTGGGAAGAACTTACAGGAGCTCATCACAACAACAGATATATATGATGAAATAGTTGCATGATTGCATATCTAGTGGGAAGGGCAATTAAATCAAAATCATTCTGATATGATGAGCATCCATCACCCATCAAATTTCTTTACAGTTTTTTAGATAATTATAACTTGTAAAATTCCTTAAATCCTAGACAATATTTTTAAACTAAATGGTCGAGATTTTATCACATGTCTATTTATCACGTTTACCAACCAATATTTACCTTATTAGTATTTAATTATTACATTTTATAACACTTTAAAAATGATAAATTCTAATATGATAAAATCTAGATCGTTTAATTTAAAAAATGAAAATTGTGATTTAGTCCCCATGAGTATAACAACTCAGAAAAATCTCATGAATTTTATCATACAGTTGAGATTATCGCGTGATTATCACTTTTCAATCCAAACGCCACATATAAATACCAAAATTCAAGAAAACATAAACTAATAGAACGTACAACACAGAATTTAGTAACAAATTAGTGAAAACCTTTTGACGAACTCTTTAATTAAAAGTAAAACCATTGTTCAAGTTAGCCAACTTTAAAGGTATTTGTGTTACTGATTATTCTTATTTACAAAACTTTGTAACTTTGAAGATACAGTCTTGCAAGTCTGACAAAGAACACTTTGCAGACACATTAGTCTCCCAAAACTTTTAGCCTTCTGCTACACAGATCACCTTCATGAACAAACCTCGTTCGCTACAAACCAAAATTCTGGTAGCTAGCTCTAGGCTTTCTGTGGTTTGAATGACAAGAATGAAATAGAAAACTTTGAATCAATTTAGGCTCACGAACGATGGTAAACTTCTCTTGTAATGATGGAACAACGCCTCTCTAGGTATGTGGAAGTTGTGGTATGAGAGACTTATATAGAAGGGAAGAAAACAAGACTTTTTAACTAAGCTAATACAGCTAGGGTTTTCTCTATTTTCTGCAATCTTGTTCCAACCGAAACAAGGGTTTCACAATCTACTTGTGCGGCAATAGAACTGGCTTCAAACGGCACTCATTAATTCTATGGCTCTTTCGTTCGAATGCCTTTTGAACAGCTTGCAAATGCACAATTCTTAGCATAAATTCTTGTTCAAACCAAACCGGTTCCATTCGAACCAAATCTTCAAACTTCTTGATTCCAGCTCCAAAAGGCACCGACTTAACATTTAACTTAAAGCTTACGCCAAAATATGTTTCGACACTGAATTTAATAACACTAAAAACCTAACCAAAACAATATATACTTCGAATTTATATAGATATTACATACCTACGTGATGGAATATCTTGAAACTAATATTGGATCTTAATCCGAATATCAAAAAATATAAAATTGAATTCTCAAACTAATCTCAAACCATATTAGAAGGAGCTATGTCAGAGTCACCAAAAGGCAATACCCTCACTGTGGAACCCGTTTACTACAAGAAACGCCCTTTTCAATTGGCACTATCTTTGACAGGACACCCATGAGAGTTTATGTTTAATACAGTACTCTTTTGTCGCCAACTAAGGCTTTTATTTTTTACTTTTTATTTTTTGTTTATTATTATTTATTGTCGGCAAGTAAGTTTAATGACATTAGTATGGATTTATTTTATTTTATTATTATTTTTTCGATACTTTTGCAGTTTTGCCCGGCCCCCACTTTTTTCCTTTCTTTTCTAGCAAGTGCTTCATCCTCACGTCTTGGTTGATTATCATTTTACCAAAAAAAAAGAAAGAAAGAACTTCTAAGGGATCAATGATTGTGCATAGATCATCTCAAATGATCAATAGTACTTCTCTATTATGGGAGTCCTTTTCTGGTACGATATAGCAACCCATGCTCTAGCTACCATGGGGGCTAGGATTGCCTTATTGGGGATACCTTTTTTTGGTCAACCAAATATATCAAGAGTAATTCTAATTCTACTTTTTTATTCTATAATTATTTTATAATATTGACGTAAAAGCTCTAATCAACTCTTGAATATATATATATATAATGGATGGAAATGTATGTATTATTTAGTATTATTCATACAGCAAATACTTTTGGCAAACCCTCGTAATAAGACTAGCTACCTTGTAGGCTGAGACTGAGAGAACCAAATTAAATCCTTATATATATATTTCTTTTCAATACTTTGTTGAACAAAAAATAATTAACAAAATCTATAAGTACTCCATTTATGGAGAACACTAAGATGCAAATTCATAATTAATTAAGGCGAACCAATCAAATTGCCAAAAGATTTGGTGAAAAGTACTGTGGTTCACGTCCAACAAACCCCAAAAATCTTGTCGATCTGTTTTGTAGAATAATTGTAAATAGGATACGACTTAATCAGTTAATCATAATTAATACTCTTTTCCGTACATAATTGCTGTTCCTTAATCATGACTAGGGGGACATAATGAAATAAAAAGGAGGAACAATTTGAAGAAAAAAACCAAAGATTGCGCTTTCAGACGTGTGTGTATATATATATTATTTTGTTTTGAAGCTGCAGGTTGACTGTTGAATGCATGAGCCTACGGAAAAAATTATGGAATTTTAAAAGCTACCTTAGAGGACTTTAGTACTCCTTCATATGAAAGAGAAAAAAAAAAAAAAACAATTGTATGCTTCTTAATTAAATGATGAGACTTATATATAATTCATCTTTGCCTGATGTTTATCTGTGTCGTTATATATAGGAGATAGATGCGTGGAGGCCTGCACAAGCTGATGATGAAATAATTCAAATATAAAAATATTTATTCCAGTACTATTGCATGCATGGTAAACTCCAAATCAACATTAGTTGGACATCTAAGTATATATGTTTCACAAATATGTTAAAAGATCTTATGATTGGTTCTTTGCTAAGGTTTCATTTGTTTTTGCGTAAAAATATATATTTTTTTTTATTTTCTGGTGTTTGGTAAACTGTTTTTGGTTTGATTAAAAAACTTTTTTTAGTTTTGGAAAATGGTTTTTCTTTTTCAATTTAATAAAGCAGTTTTCTAGTTTGAATTTTTCTTTCTTTAAAGCGGAATGACTTTAGATATATCGTGTTCTATGTTCTCTCTGTTCCCCAATTATGCTTCCTCATCATATTCTAAAAATTTCTTTTTATATATATTTCATCAATCTAAACAAGCTAAGCCATGAATCCAGGGGCGGAACCAGAAGTTTGAGTGAGGGTGGATGAGAAAAAAAAAAAAGGAAAAAGAAAAAACTAATTTTTAAGGGTCTACATCACAAAAAATATATATAATTTTAGATGAATGTTTAAATTTTTAAGCCCCTAACTTTGTGCTAAATTTGCCTCTGAAATAAATTTGGTTCATAACAAAAAGATAAAATATAAAGGGGTTTTTTTTATTATTATTATAAAACTTTTAAGGCATAAAAAATAAGTTTTTCCCTCTTAACTAACCATTTTATTATTATTGGTAGAAAAATAAAATAAATAAGAAGGTTGAAGAAGCCCTTAAGTTACAATTTTCAGAATCTTTTCACACTGTACGTCTTATTCAAATATAATAAGAAAATGATAATTTCTTTTCACACTACACAAGAAGTGCAGCCTTGTCCCTAGTAGATAAATCTAATATAATAAGCAAAGAAGTGCAGCCTTATCCCTAATATAATAAGCAAAAAAAAAAAAAAACTTTGAGAGGACGAAATAGTAATTTGGAGGGACAAAAAATGAAATACAAAGGGTAATAGTGGAGTTTTAAAAAAGTTTGGGGGGACACTCGTCCCCCCAATAGTGTATGTAGGTCCACCCGAGCATGAATTACTTAAGCAACTCTAATTACTTTATGTTGTTGGCAATTCATTTGATGCATGATATTTAATTAAATATTTTTTTATTTTTTTATTAGTTTAAGTTTTTGAACTCACCTCTTATGTAAATTAAATATTTCGATTGTTTGGTCTTATTTATTTAGAAAGAGAGTTTTTTTTTTTTTTTAAACTATAGTTTAAGTACATGATGTAGCGTTGCGTCGTGGGATGCAAAGAAGAATAGCAAGAATGATGGATAAATATAACTTAGATCTTGAGTCTATCAAAAATTTAAGAAATCTTTCAAAACGCTGTAGTCTACTTAGGGTTTGAAGGAAAAATATAAAGAAACTCAACTCTGAGTATTCTTGTTGATAAAAACTGAATAATAATAAAAAGCTATGTTCTTATGAATATAAACATATATTTATAGGCCCCCCAAACCCTAAATCTAATAGTAATACGAAATAAAGTTAGATTTGTAATTCTACGAGGCCCGTTCGGACAGGACATACCCCTGTCTGGATGGACACTAAATAAAAGTGCGCCAATGAAACATAGAGGAGTGTCTGGACGGCCAGAAGCTCTGTTTCGACATGCTAGATCTGTGTTCGGACACAAATTTTAGAGACTTCAATTTAGGCCTATGTCCGTTTTGACCTAGTAAACATTGGAATTAGATGAACCTCGTGAACCATGACTTTCTAGATATTTGAATCAACTTTCCAACGCCATCAAGCTCGCTCCAATCCGATATCTAAAACTCGAGTTATGATCTTTATAATGATCAATTTGGTCGAGTATCCGTTCTGCCCTATATCATCCTCCCCAGGTTGGAAAGAATTCATCTTTGAACTCTGATGGTCCTTGCCGCGATCCTTAGAATGTTCCATCAAGCCACGATCCTTTGATGCCCTGTCAACTCGTTCCATCTGCATTAGTACATATGAAAAATAATATTAAAATATTAATTAAATAATTAAATGTATAAATTTTTAATTAAAATGTTAAGACTTCACCGCTTTCTTCATTTAGCTGCCGCACAAACAAAAGGGAGGGGAAAAAAAAATGGAAGAGAAAGCATGAACTTCAACCAAGGCTTTTATTGAAAAAAAAAAAAGAAAAAAAAAAAAGGAAATCATAAATCACATCCATTAGAAAGAACCAAATTTTGGTTAATCTATAAAAAGTGGACAAGTATTGGAACACTTCGCTTCAAGTGGTATGATATTGTTCGCTTTGGGTCTTAACCCCTAAAATGCCTCATAACAAAATCGTGCGGACTAAGACATAAAGTGGACAATATCATACCACTTGGAGAGGGGTGTTACATATGGTATTAGAGTCGAAGCCTAGCCTGAGATGTGGAGAACATGCACAAGCCCATAAGGGTCACTAGAGAAGACATTGGGTCCTGAAATTGAGTGATTGTGACGTCTTACATTGTCTATGTGTGAGAAATGGAATGTGCTTATATAGAGCATGCTCTCTAAATGGTATAAGGCTTTTGGGGTAAACCTAATAACAAAATCATACAGGCTAAGGCCTAAAGTAAACAATATTATATCACTTGAAGAAGGGTTACAAGTATGAATTGTCGATATAATATAAATCGGTTTTTTTTTTTTTTTTTCTAAGCAAGTTAGAGGGTAGAGGGAGAGGAGGGAGAAACAACAAAGAACAAAACACAAAATAAGGGTAGGACAACCAACAACTACACTAGAAATTAGAATAACCAAGACAATGCCTGAAAAAGCTTAAAAACTATTGAAGATGGCCCGATCTATCGTGTTCTTGACTCAAAGGCCAAGAGAGAAGCTACCTTAATTAGATGGCGGTTTGAAGGGCAGTGAAGTGCCCAAAATACCTATAATACAAATAGGTTAAAACCCATGAACTTAGGTTTGGGAGTAGAAGTATGATTAATTGTGAATATAATACAAATAGGTTAAAACCGATGAACTCAAATTTTGGGTAGAATAAGAATATCTCAACATACTAGATATTATTATGATATCTTTATAAAGATTGTGGAAGGTGTTAGTCTTTTCAATTGTAATCCTCGTGTGCATAAATGAATCTAAGGTAAGAAACCAACGAGAGATACAGATTCCCACATGTCAATGGGAGATGTAGTTTTTGTCCCTACAAGTTGATGAAAGAAATTTGAAGGCATGGGGACGGCGACAAGTGGCCGACAAGTAGATGGAGAAGTTGATGGATATGGAGCCCTAAATTGGTGGTTTAGTGCATTCCTATGCCAAAAGACTATGCATCTTCGTCAAAGTATTAACACAATAATCCAAAATCCCCAAAGTAAGCCCGTTGGATAAGTATCATTCTTGGCCTAAATTAATGAAACACACACAAAAGAGAGATATTGATGGATATTGAAGAAACATGTCATTGGGTTTGAGTGCACTTGCTTTGTTGTATGCATTTGCTTGTCTTTTTCGGAGATACCCAATATGATTCCTTTTGTTGTGATTTGCTTGCTTTGGCCAAATCGATTTGGAAGCAAATCAAATGTTGGATTTTTTGTCTGCTTGTCTCGTACGTGTAAATGGGTGTTTGATAGTTGTTTGTTTGGAGAGAAAGTTAAGGGCTTCCCATCACTATATATATCCCATCACCCCACGTGTGAGAAAGAGCTGAGGATATGGATTACGATTACTACTCAAAGAGGAAGATAGAATTCTACAACTCTCTACTCCAAAAGTCACACCAGAAATCATAAGATCTCTCGAGCTCGTCCCTACGTTTGGCTTCTCTCCATTGTTACAAAAGTCTTAATGGGAGATGTCATATCGATGGAAATAACCTTAATATGAAAACATTTGGTCAGATTAATCTTAACCAATTGCCATTTCGTCGTTTCTTGAGCAACCAAGTTTGACTGAAGATGGCTAAGGCTCAAGTGTTGTTTATATGACTTAATTATGAGTTAATAAGGTATTTACTTAATATTTTAACAATTCTCTTTACGTATACCTTCAAAATTTTCCTTAATAAATGAGGCTCAACACACTTGAAATATTTAACTGCTAAAATTTAGGGTCAAATGCATTTTCAATACCTGTGCTTTGTGCTATAATCAAATAGTCACCCTAGTTTTCAAAAATGTCACAAATGGTACTTATAGGAAGCCAATAAACTCACTTAGTACTTCCGTCATGATTCTGTTATTTTTTTTAACGGAGCGTCACGTACCACTTATACGTGGACTGATACTTGTGGTTTTAAGGCAATACGTGACGTGGTACCTGTGTTCAAAATAATATGTAATAAAAAAAAAAAAAAACAAAAACCTGAAGTCAACAATTAAAAAAATTAAAAAATTAAAAATTCTGGGGAGTTGGGTTGGGGGTGGCTAGCCACCCCATTTTGGCCATAAGGGGTGGCTAGCTACAGGGTGCCTCAACCAACTTGCAAAATGGGGGTGGTCAAACCACCCCCAATAGCCTTGGGGGTGGCTCGGCCACCCCCGTTTGGCTTGGGGGTGGCTTCAGCTACTCCAGACAGCCGGTCTAAGGGTGGTTCGGCCACCCCCAAGGGCCAAATAAAAATAAAAAATAAAAAAATTAAGGATTTGCCTTTGAGGGTGGCCGAACCACTCGCAAAGGTCATGGGGGTGGGGGTGGCTTGGCCACCCACAAAGGAAAACCCTTAAAATTTAATTTGAATCTTATCTAAAATTATTTATAAAACTCAGTTTCACCTAATAAGTAAGTAATATGGAACTTAGCACCCATTGTTTTTATAACTCATTCACTCTATATGTGAGTTACTTATCTTCCTAATATGGAATCGGAGTATTACAATAATAGCGATAATAATAAAATCATTATTAATTTCCTTTTTTTGGTTGAATCCAACAATGTTCCTATGATTTTATATTTATCAAAATACTCATTGAGTTTTAGAAAGTGATAGAATTGGTCATTGAGCTTTTTAAGTTTATAAGATTAATCTTTTCATTCATCTGTCGTCGGCTTATTTACCACCTATTTGCCACCTATAATAAATAAATAAATAAGACCTACCAAATGTTTCCACGTGTACATCTTTGTCCCATCAGCATATTCCCTAAAACAAAAGTAGTAGTAGAGAAATCCTTTCTACTTGTGGTGGTTGGGTTCTTCGGTGAGCCACACCACCCCACAGAGGTGGCGGCTCGTGGGGAACCCCACCCTGCAGAAGTGGTCGCGAGGGTGGGGAATCCCTCGTGACCACACCCTCCCCATGTCACTCTATCTCTTCTTCCCTCTCCTCGTCATCCAAGTGTCCAACCAAGCTCTCTGCCTCCTTTTCCTCCTTTTATAAGATGACTTACCACATTGATTGTTGGAAAACTTCTTGTAGTGATCCAAATAACTAATTAGGCTTAAGATTGCTTAATTAAGGAGTTAATTGGATTTTAGGTCACTAGGGACACTTGGAGGGGCATTTTTAAAATTTTTGAATTTCGGAGTTACAGTAGACGATAGCTCGCATGGGGGACCACACAAGCGCTTGGCTAGCAACCATACACAAGCGCTCGCCTGGGTACCAGGACGGCACTCATTGACTTTTTGTTGGCCCCTGGTTTTTGCCTGTGTGTGCCACCTGCAACTTAAAAACTCCTAGATAAACAATACACCAGCGCTCAACGCTGTAGGACACGAGTACTCGTATCTTTTCAGAAATTTTCTGCAGCGCCCTCAGCTTTTTCCCCTATTTAAACCCACCCCTTACCCCTTTAAACCCTTATTTCAGCATCTGAAACCTTGGAGAAACTCTATTGCTTTGATTCTTGAGTGTGTGTGTGAGGTTGTGAGTGTTTTTGGAGAAAGAGGAGGTGTTCATGGGGAGCTTGCTTGTTGAGGTAACCACTGCTCTCTCTCTTTGTTTTTTGTTAGGTTGTTATGCTAGGTTCTTGTTTTATAGTAGCTTAGTTGTTAATATCTAGGAGTTTGAGCTTTAATCTCATTTTAAGCTTTTCCTTTCCGTTTAGACTTAATCTTGTTATTTGGAGACATTGTTTTGGTTAGGAGGTGTTAGAAACCCTTTTTGTAGCCTTAGGACTATTCGAGAAAGGCTCGGGAAGCATTTGGACCAAATGAGGTTCTACCTAAACCTCACTGGCCGAACTCTCGCCCCTAGGGACGAGCACTCGACCAGAGACATCCAGGGAAAGGGCTTTTTGGCCGAGCACCCTACGACCTTTATTTCTAAGTCTTATGTTCGTTTTAGTTTGACTTAGGACTAATGAGAGGTTTTCCACATATTTGAAGGACCCGGATCGTTTGGAGGAATATTCGGAAAACTTGTTCGACCCAGGTGAGTTTTAACTCATATAATGCTCGCTATTTATTTTCCCGCATTGCACGACTATTTTGTGTACCAAAACATGTATATTTACAACTTTCACGATATACACTTTGCTACACCATGAACTCTATTATTTGTGAAAATGTGTTTCTTAACAAGATAGCAACATTGAGATTTGTAAAAGCATACACGTAAAATACGGATAAGACTAATTACATCGTATGACATAGTACACCGGTACGTGCGGGATAATAGTCATAAGCTTACTATACATGTTAACTTTATGATTAAATGTGTGTATTATTATATGGGCCTTAGATCTAATGGTTGTTTCGTGACCAGCACAGCCTTAACAGGCGGTTACTACAGGACATACATCAGTAGTAGCGTGGGCCACCTGAGGTCGGACTCGGTCGGACTGCTAATGTTATAGACGGTAGTGTACAATGGTCGGGGTACTGACATTGTATTACAGGTCATTTGGGACAGCGTCAACCCTGCTGAAATGAGTAATATCTCGAGTAGACCATACTGTTGAACTATCACTCATTCTCATAATTATAAGCATGTAATATATCTATATCACATTTATGGATAACTGTCATACCTAAAATGCTGCATTCTTTACCAAACGGAGTTCATCACTAAAATGATATAGGTATTGTGCGCACTATCTCTCACTAAGTCTTTGGACTTACCCCTTTTTATTTTCCCTCCCATTATGTATAAATTGCGCGGTATAACTAGCGTAGATGAGGATGCCTTCGGACCGAATCATGATGATTACGTAAAACCTGATTCAGGTAATTTTTGAAGACATGGACCCTGTTTGGCTAAAATTCATGTGGGACGATGGAGGGACTATCCGGGCAGAGATGATAGAGATAGTGATCATGCTTGCAATACTTAAGATTATGCGTTAATCTTGTTATCTTATTTTAAAACAATGATTTGGGGTTGTAATATTTTGATGATCGATCTTTGATCATACATTTGATGACCTATTTATAATATGATGCTTTATCTTTACTCTGGTGGTTGTGCTTGTGATGTTTAGCTATTGCTTTCTATTCATGTAGTTTAAAGTCTTCCATTGTATTTTCTCATTTCGGAGAAGTAATGATACCTGAGTTTTGTCCTATGAGGGATATAGGCTGGGAGACGAACCATGCAGTCAATTACCAGTTAATTGATTTCCACGGGGCGTTACACTTCTCCTCCACCTTTGTCACCTCCAAGTTGGCCCTAAATTGGTACGTACACCAAGGAGGCCCTCACCCCTCTCTCTTCCTCCTCCATTGAACCTGCCATCATCCTCTAAGAGCATTTTCAGTAGTTTCCTCGTCATTTTTCCTACATTTAAGGATCCAAACTACTTTTTACTTTCCTATGTCAAAATACACCCCAATAGCTTCTCTTAATCATTAAAATATTTATTTTTTTAATTATATTATATATATGAGAGGAAAGATGAGAGAGAATTGTGAGAGGAGAGAAGAGAGTGAATTATTATTTTTTATTTTAATAATCATAAAGATTGTAATAGTAGAACCCAGAACATTGGGTTCCACGATAGCAATCATAATGTTTATGGTTCATTTAGGGAATCTGCTGTAGGATGTTTTGCAATTTTTTAGACATATTTCCTAAACTTATGGAACAAACTCCCTTATAGGAAATCTGCTGAGAATGCTCTAAGGCTTTCTCAGAACCTCCTCCTCTGACAACAACCACCTTGCTATCTCCCAGACTCTTAAACAAAATGATGACGAATCAAAGGACTAGAGAGGCGCGACGTGCCGACTCGATTTGATTCCTTGGGCACTGGAAAACCCAAGGATTCGTTTATTCCTGATGAGGCCACAATCGATATTGCGATATGTGCAAAGCGGGAGCAGCTTCGTCAATCGCGTGTAGCCGCGCCAAATTAAGTCATAGGCATATCAATTGCATGAATGAAATTTTGCACGCTTCATCAAATGATATCCACAATAATAATTTACTAGACAAATAGAAATGAGGAAATGAGCGAGTAAATAAGGGAGAGAATATGTGAACCTATGATTGTGGATCACTAAGCTTCTCTTCGGTTCAACATTGAATGACTAATCCCTTCCTCATTTGTATTGATGTCAATGACACATCAATAAAAATGCCCCATCAACAAATCACTAAATCTCGTGTTAAACCAAAAAAATAAATAAATAAATAGTGAGAGAGAGTGGCAACGCAACCATCCCTTTGTTGTGGGAGAGGGTGGCCCCACAACAAATAGATCCTTCACTTTTTATTTTTTACACGGGATTTAATGATTTGCTAACAAGATATTTTTATGATGTGTTGACTCACTAGTATGCGTTTGACATGGTGAAGCGGATTTATGCAAAGTATATACATGTAGCATCACTATTGGATATGACATGAGATTTCATTCAAAAAAATTAAAAAAAAAATTAGTTAACTTAAGTGAGATGGAGGGAGCGATTTGATAATAGATTAAACCTTAAAGATCACTTTGACCAGTTTTGATCCTTAGGGGTAACTCATTCGGCTGATCCGCCTTGTTTATTAAGAAAGGAGATGTCATTGGATCCAAAAACCATTAACTAATCTTATTTAAGCACGATCTGTCAGCAAATTTCAAAATTATGACCTAAATTAATAAACTTTGAGATGTACCTCATCAAAGAGAACCAGCCGAACCATCTTGGCTCGTAACCAGCCCAAGGCTTTGCATGCCTCGCGCTGAATGGTTCAGCAAAAGAAATCCCATTACAAAACCGTTTGTGGAGATCCAATTCTTCGCATCTTTACGTACAATAGAAGTGCCTCAAAGATTGTTCATAGAGCTCTAGCACCAGCATGCAGAGGCTTGGTCATCTTCTTCCCAATACGGTAGAAGAAATTTAGTTTTAACTTCAATATAAGCTTAAACAGAAGAAGCCGTATTTCATTATATTTCGACAAACCAAGTCGTATTTAATTATATCTCTGCAATCAACACATGATTAGGATGGTAATATGAAGATAATCTCGATTAAATTTGCTATCAACTTACAATCATTCTATAACATTTGCCAATTGTAAGGCATAATAAGGCTATACCAGTCCAGAACCAGCGACCTCAATTTTATTTCAATGGATTGGATTGTAGTCTAAGCTAGAAAGTTTGTGGACTTCACTAGGCATTGCAATCTGATACAGAGACCAAGGAAGATATAATGCACTTTACCCTTGAAAAAATAAGAAGTCACCTCATCAACGTTAAGACAACCTCCTTCGCCCACAAGAAGCATCATAACAAGAATACAACAATTTTCACCAAAAGCGCTGGCCAGAAAAACGCAATTAAACAGCCTCATTTGCTCAACCAGTAGATAAAAATGAGAAATGTGCACACCGATGCAACTAGTGAAAGTATAATGGTGTCCATTGACTTTTTTCTCTTTATTGCTGAAAGAATACCATTAACCTGCACCATAATGTCAATGTAGTATGTCAATCAACTAATACAAACAGTTCAAAGCCTTTTCTTTTTTCGTTTTTTTTTTTTCTTTTTGGTTCCAGGATTACTTTTTTCAGTAATAGAAAATAATAAGTATCAATAACTACATCAATGAAATTTTTATACCGTTGGGAGGCGGCTGCCAACATTGCTGAGCTTTGAATTGATACCACCAAAAGTAGAACGTTGGATGCCAAGTACACCAAGTGTTGCCTGAGCTTGCGAAATCACAGTATCCATCTACAGCATAAAAGGCACAAGTTAAAAATTAACAGTTCTTCATATTTGTTTTTTCCCCCCTTAAGTAAAAATAATCATCAAAATAAAATGATTCTGCAGAAAGTCCAGGATACATTATCCACATCACAGAAACATGTGAAATTTATAGAGACGCATCATTGAACAAAGAAGACTCATCCACTCCAACATGTTTAAGATCCAAGTAGGTGTGAAAGTTTATGTTCTTTCAACACGGATAAAATTTCATGGGATCCATTTTTCACGTACCACTGAGTTTTGATGTGCAGACTATGCTTAAAATGCATAAATATATCATACTGATTAGAGACCAGAAGTTACCCCATCCATGTACACTCCCAACTTAATTTACAATAGTTTCCTAAAAACAGAAAACACATATACATAATAAAGTTAATCTCGTGACCATCCTGTCTCATCTCTAACAAGACAAGAACAGGACATATATTGTTATCTCATAAACAAAACATTATCATATACTATTGAAGAACAGGAATGACGACTCTGCTTCATCTGTAACAAGACAGCATTAAGACAGATATAGGCAGGTTGCCCTAATTAGCAGATTATGTAGAAATCACCCCATCCTATACTGCCACATCAAATTTCTTATAAAAGATAAGATTCTGTCAGGATTGAATAGCCTAAACTAGGACTGTATTGCAGATCAGTTCTACATTTCCGTACAAGCCTAGGCAGATTAAATGAAAGGCAATAGGAGTGACTTCATTATATCTCGGTAAGGGTATAAACTAAACATGACCAACATAGAAGACGTACATCTCAGACAACATAGGAAGAGAATGAGAATTAAAAAGGTATCATCTGGTCACCCAGAAATATACAAGATTAGACTCTTTTATAAGAAATAGGTGTCGTTGTATCAGCTATAGTTACATTTACAAGTAGAAGACTCTAGCTACAATATAAGACTTAACCAAGAAAAGGGACTACTGAAAGTCTGAAATACAAAGTTTCCACAGTTTACCACAAACCCTCTGCTTCATATATGACAAAAAAATAAGATGTGATAGCCTTAAATTTTGGGTAAAATGTATTAACACCTCTCTTTATTTGACCTTTTTCTTATCACACCCCAAGTTTTAAATTGCTTTGATCACCCCCTGTATGCTTTAGGATTGGTTTGATCACACCCCTTCCATCCATTACACCATTAAGAACTGTTAACCGAATTATGTCACATGGCAATCACTATAGAACAAATCTATATGTGGCGTGTGACTTTAAAACTAAAAAATAAAAAAATACACCAATATATTTTGTATCTAGAACACTATTGAAGGAAATTTTTCTTTATTTTATGTTCGTAATTTGTAAATATAATTTTAGATATAAAACATAATTGCATAATGTGTGAATTTTTTTCTTGTGTCACGTGCCATATTCTCATCGATCTGTGAGCAACATGAATAACATATGAACTACTTTTTACAGCAAAAGATAACAGTCCCCCCACAACCCCCGGCAACCCAATCCCATCATGGCAGCAAGTGAGGGCGCGTCCCACTGAGTATCTGTGGTGTGTTGGTTTTATTTGTTTATTAGCTGCTCTGGTTGTTCGTTTGGGTGCATGGGTGTCTTGGGTTGATGTTTGTTGACGATGGCCGAAGAGGTTGGTGTGTGGGTTGTGTTGTTGAGTCTGTGTGTAACAAAGGCTGCATGGTGAGGTTTTTTTTTTGGTAGAAGCGAAGTCCTTTGAGTGTTGGGGTTTATGCCCCAAAGTCCAATTACTTAGAGCAATATTTTAGTTTTTATTAAATAAAGTTGTTCATTCTGATTTATTTAATGAATATTGGGCAAATAGCTATTTACATGTATACTTTTAATGATTATTATTTATCATATACATGTAAGGTCCATTGGTTAAATTGAATATGACTTTTTCTTTTTCTTTTTCTTTTTTTGACATGTCCGCACAAGGAAAGGATGGAAGGAGGAGGGGAAGGGGATTTAAACTAAAGACTACCGCTTCATGAGGCGTCGTCCTCAACTGATTGAGCTACCCCTTGGGTACAAATTAAATATGACTTAAGTGTGAGTAATGAGACTATCACATAGAAGATCTAAGTCATAAACCTTGTAACTTATAAATTATTATTCCTAGTCGGTAAGGGAATTGAGTTCACTATCGAGCCATGGGGAAACTCCTTTAGGCCAAGAATAGTGGAATGAGAGAAGGCCTATTTATGTTCGATTTTCCTGAAGAAAGAGGGAGCTTTGTGGTTACTCTCGACTATCAATGAGGTGGCAAGTGTGGAAGACAATACAAATTTTATTTAGAAAAATCCACATACCCTTCCTCAAACTACAACTCAATTGACAATATCTCCCCCAAACTTTCAATTAGGACAATGTCCCTCCAATCTACCAAAAAAATGTCAATGTCCCCCCTCCCTAGGCCAACAAAAAGACAAAAATGACACTAAATATTTGTTAAAAGACAAAAATACCCCTATAATAAAAACAAATAAAAAATTAATTTTTTCCACTAAAAACAATTTTTTTTTTTTTTTTTTAATTTTCACTCCCTTTTTTAATTTTTAATTCTTTTATTTATTTATTTATTTATTTTTATTGAAGGTATTTTTGTCATTAAGGAGGACATCGACAATTTTTTGTAGTTTTGGGGGACATTGTCAATTGGGTGGTAATTTAAGGGAGATAAGTGGACTTTCCACAATTTTATTCAAAATTTCAAAGGCTATTAGAGAGCCTTTCTGGGTTAGCATTGTAGAAATTCTCACGGGAACTACTTGCCCAATGAGGAGTTCAACGGAGGTGGGTGGAGGGGATATTTATTATTATCCTCGAGGGCAAGAAGAAACGGGGATCGTGTGGGTTCTTGAAGGTGCTATAGTTTTTTATGTCTCCATTCTCATCTGTGAAATAAGCACCTCCAGTTGTTGTTCTGCCCTCATCAGAATACTAGTTTGTCAGAGTATCGATCCTACGCGCAGGTGGTAGCTGAAAGGGGCAGCTCGTCCACTGCAAATAGTAGGGGTACCAAAGGGATTATTGTCAGAGCCCATCATAAGGTATGGCCCCTTAGGCCGGCTCAAAGCATAGCTGTACAGCTGCTCTATGCTGCCAACATTGCCAGCCAAAGCAAATTGTTAGGGGCAGGATGATGGGAGCACTGTATTTTCCTTTGTGGATGACACATAAATCTAAAAGAGTACAGCTCCAATACTCCTCTAGTGCTGGCAAAGGGCCACCGTTGAGTGTCCACATGGATGATAAAGAAAGGCGCCACATCTGTTGGACAAGCAATCAATCGCAGATGGTCTACACGGGATTCCATGCATAAAAGATCTTCACAAGACCCCAATGCAGGATGGGCCTGGGGGTAAGTTTATGACTACTCTGTTGGAGCTTCAGGCCAAGAGAAATTCGTAAGCCCATGCCACTTAAGGTCACCTCGAGCTAAAGAAAATGTGGTAGCAACGGGCCCTGCTTTGGGTTCTCACAGCCCACCACAGCCCTTTCGCAATCAACAGGCTTTGCTCAAGAACCTAATCAATGAATGGGCTTCTACCACTTCAATGACGAAGATAGGTCATTCTACCATATAGTAGTTAATATGTTATAGTTTTATTCGATAAAATACCCAATTTTATCATAGACTGAACTCAATTTTACAAGTTATAAGGAATTTTTTATTTAGATCTCCTATGCATGAGTCATACTCAGATTCATAAAATAAAAATGCATGAGTCATTCTCAGTGCACCTGAATTACATACAATATAACTTAAGAACTTCAATTCATCTTATAAATTATAAATGCCCAAATATCATATTCTACAAATAAAACAATTTTACTTCGATAATTTCAAGTTATAAATTGGCTTTTAGGAAACTAACTCTAACTTATAAATAGGAAAGAACAAAAACAAGTACTCTATTTGAATCCACCTAATTAAAAATACAAAAAATATTTAAAGAAACTTTAAAAGTATGAGACATTCTAGGATTCTGAACTTGTGCATTACCTATCATAAACGTATTTAGAACGACATAGCACAAGCTATCCAAAAGAGTGTAGGCCTATATTAATAAAAAGAAAATCACATAACCTTTTTTCAGTATTCCGAAGAAGTAATTGATTGATCAATCAACTGATCAATCAATCCATTGATCATCTAAAAGTTCACAGCTTATTAGTCTAATGTCACACAAAAGAAGCAGTACAGGTAAGTGATAAACAGAGCTTGTGAAATAGGTCATCTAAAAGTTCATTTCCATTAAAACAAATTAAAAATTAAAAAACAAAAAACAAAAAACAAAAAAAACAAAATAAAATAAAATAAAAAGGAGAGGGCATTGTATTGAGTGTGAACAGTCATATACCTCTCCTGTCATTGTTGTGCACCTTAAATAAAGAAAAAGGACTACTTGTTGAACTAAAGACCCAATAGTAAATGAGCCCCCTCCAATATATTAACCATAAGCACATCACATAGAATAACCATAAGCATCTAGACACACATCTAAGAAATACAACTAATAAGTACAATGGCATGTATATAAATTTGGGGACTCAACCACACATACACAAGGTGCAACAGTAGAGTCCAAATAAACAGGATATATGTAAATTCTGGCATGAACACATATAAGGAATGAGATCATTCATTCTAAAATCAAACAGCATATACGGAAAGTCAGGGAATTGCAGCATGGAAGAGAAAAGAGAACTGAAGAGAGGCCTGCATAAAATTATATATAGTCAATTTGTAAAGCGATCAAGACATTATACAATGTGATTGCTCCTCTGTCAGTTCCTCATTCTCAGAGAAACTATCAGATTAACTACTGATTAATTCCAAGTCTCCACATCACGAGAACTTAAAGCATCCAATTAAGGATCCACACAGTCACGCACACACACACAAAGAGGTGCCATTTGTACTTAGCATACCTGTCCTGTACTTCGGCTAATAGATGCATGCTCTTTTAGAAGGGCTTGCTCTGGAGAACCAACACCCTCTTCCAAGTCTAATCTTGTTCTATCAAACTCTCTAAAATCCTCAAAGAGTGAAGCATGTTCTTGCTTAGCTCTGAGGCTGGACCGAAGACGATAAAACTCCTGCACTTCAATCATGTCTAACAAGAAGTTGGTGTCTGATAGAGTCAATCTTACTAAATAACAATTATAAATATAAGAAAAATAATGTAGACGTGATAAGAATAATTACACCAGAAAAAGAAAAAAAAAAAAAAAAAAAAAAAAAAAAGGGCAAAGCGAAGAATGTTTAATTTTTCTTTCCTTTTCTCTAATAAAGAAGTGCGGCAAGGATAAAAACAAGCATTAAAACAAAACTAAAATAGGCCCTAGGAGTTTTTAGTCCTCTTTTTGTTGTTAATTTGGGCAAGGATGGGAGCTTTTAAAGCTCTATTAATTTGGGTTAGTCACATTATCATCTACCTAAAACATGATCTTAAAATTTCCAAAAAAAAAAAAAAAAAAAACAGCGAGAGCTCATGAGACATAAGTGACAAAGGCCCAACATGCTTGACTACCTATTTGAAAAGGGAAAAAAAAAATATGCAAGGCCCCTTACACAAGGCCAGAAGGCCGTACTATGAAGTTTAATTCAAATTCATTTTGCAAAATGCTGCTAAACATTAATTAAGAAGCCACAGTACCTGAGTGAGATCTTGAAGAATCTCCTGATGCCTAGTCAAGGTATGAGAAACCATTTCTGATCCCCCTGATGATACCCATGCTTGCATCTGCAAATTTACTTGCTGGAGCTGTTTTAACAGTCGGTCTATCCCAGATTCAATATCATTCTCTGAAGTATCATTTTTTGTAGTGACTTTTGTAGAAACCACCTTACGATATGAATGCATCTGCTCATCCAACTGAGCTTCAAGCTTCCGAGCCTGGAAGTATAGATAGATAAAATGTTCATGAGAAGAAAAATATTTTCTAGCTAGCAAGGATCAAGTAAGAAAAGAAAATGCACACAAAACATCTGTGATGAATGCCCTTTTCAAGACATGCAAAATGGCATATAAGCTGTTAGAATGATGAGGTCCTATCATCTGAGATGTAATACGCTAAATTACTTATGTTCAAATTTAAATGAAGAAATGAGCTAAATCATTAAACAAAAATTAAGTCAAATAGGTTGGTAGACAATGAAATTTTAACAAGATTTCTGAATCCATTTATTGATCTTACCTTCTTTTCTAATATCTGAGAGGTTGATTCCATTTATATAGTTACATGCTCAATGATTGCAACAGTTAGAAGTACAGAGCCAATCTAGGCCAGCTAAAGGCTATCTTTACCTAAGCTTTTGATCTATAGGATAAGTTGGTAACAGAATGACCAATTTTTTAGTTATGAATAAGTTGGCAACAGAATGACCATGCATGCTATTCATGAACCAAAAATCCAAGTTTCTGGGTAACTCATGGCAAACAAATAAAGAAATGGAAAATATCCTGAAGAAGGGAGGTGCAACAAGTCTTCTACTATTGGTCTAGCTCCTACATCAGTACCATCCTCGGTAAGTACTTACACCATATGTATGAATATGCTTTCAACCGTTCAACGAATCTTATCCACAGGATGCCCTCCTTCTAGACAATGGAATTCTGCCCAGTTGTCCTGTTGCTCTTGTTCTTTGCCTAGTGAAGCATGAATCAGCACCATGGCTGAAGGGTTGGCTCAACATATTCAAAAGCTTCATGATGGAATTCATCACAAGATGTTCTTAGCAATGACAATTACAAGATAGGCTAATATATATCACCGCCTTGCTGATTTTCATAGTTGGCCGGGTAGATTCCCTACAGGGGCAGCTACAGAAATTTCAAGGACAGAATTGCAGCTGCAAATACATCTGTGTGATTCTTCTCTTGCTTAAAAAATTTATTTTCTTTATCAAGCCCTCTACTGATTATGGGACTGAAGGGATGAACCACTTTTCTACTTGCTTTTCTTTTTTCAGATAAGTATTAACGCACTAAAGGATACCAATTTGAAGGCACAATCAAAGACAAAGGTTGTACACTAAAGAATCTAAAAAACGGAACAAATCTTTGAAACCTGTAAAAGTTCTGAAGGCAAAGACAGAGATGGAAAACTTGGATAAATGAACGGCCAATAGAAAAATGCTCAAACAAACACCTCGTAAGCTTATATTTAAAAAAAAAAAAAAAAAAAAAAAAAAAAAAAAAAGGCCCTGTCTGAAGTTCATAAGTTCCGTGATTGCATTTTATTTAGAATCAGCTAGCATCTCTCATTACCTCCATAATGAGCTATCAGAAACGAACTTTCCCTAATTATGCATCATTCTCAGCAATTAACCAAAACTAATGAAAATTCAGAAATAGTTTGCATCACAATTTTATTCAAAGAATTACGTTGAAACAAAACAAATTTCTTCGTTACATGCATCAAATCACAAATAACGCAACACAAATCCATAAATTAACCAAAAATCGCAGCAAAATACGAGAAATTAAAAGCTGATCTCCGACATCCATATTTTCCACCGAGAAGAACATCCAATTCCGGCTGCCGACAACCCGAAGGAAACAAAAAGAAAATCTGTAACATCGGCTATCATCGAATTCCGAATTTCTTATCGCCTCCGACATTTTCCCAGCAAGCAAACAGAATCTAAGAGAAAAATCAAAGGAGACAAAATCGGACCTGTTTGCGAAGGGCGTCCCATGAGCTCGGCACATCCATCGCTCTTCCAATTCCTCTTCTCTCTGGCAAATTCTACTTCTTCTTCTTCTCTTCTTGATGTTAGAGGTTTGGATTTAGGGGTCGTTTGGCGACGAGGACAGATCGTCCGATTTCTCAACGGCAATTTGGCGATTGGGCCAACTTAGCGATTGCGTGCTCCTTAATACAAATACATTTACAGAGGACGTGATTCTCTACAGTTTGTATCTTTCTCGTTTACTCCCAACTGCTTTAGGTAGTTGTAATCTGGATCTACAAATGCCCCCAAGGTCCTAAATGTACAAGCATTTTTAGCATGATAACATTGACAAGTACATGAATTGTATGGAACGGACTGCAGATGATAAAATCCTCCTTGACAGCTGGCAATTTCTTCCGTTGGGCGGGTCGGTTAATATGGGTTGACAATTATGGAGCGGAACCGTCTTGCTATTCTATTAAGGAAAAATTATACACGTTGTATTTTTATTTATTAAAAATTAAATCTTCTACGGTTTCTCCTATTGTAAACAGTTATCTCCAACGCTTCTTTGCTTGGATCTTGAGTTTTGGTTTTGGCAAAACATGAGTGGGAGGAAAAATATTACTTCCATTGGAAGCATTCTTTAACATTATTTAGTTTCAAATGATAAAAACAAGATCCAAGACTTTGGTGAAGCCATGGCCACTTGACTACATGTGACCAGTCACTGTCATTACAAATAAACATACCATAAGAGTGATCAAAAGTTTCCACATGACTTTCACTCATTTCAGTCGTAGGGATCTCCTCGATAAATGTCCTTGTACTCTATCAGCGAATCAAGAATGAGCTGGCAATTTGGTTGAAGAAAACAGTTTATAGTTTTGTTAGTTGTAATTAGTTAGCATTCTGTTAAGTTAGTTTGCTTACTATTAGAGTTGTTATACGTACAGTTGAGGTCAGTTTATAATCAAGGAGTATATATACAATGTAATTGTAAAGAGTTTCACTCACTCAATGCAATACGAATTCTTTCTCCAACTCTCCTTATTCTTCATTTCTCTCTTTCTTTCTTTCCCTAACTCTCTGTTTTTACATTGAAGTAGCATTGTTGACATACTCCCCAACAATATCCTCTGCAAAAAAATCCTAACATGGAAGGTTTTGTCACACTAAAAACCTACCCTAGACCTCAAAACTGCCAAAACAGGCACTGGACCAGGGGTGATTGATCACCTTACCAAGAACTTGTGTAGACCGTATGAAGTACAACTATGACATTAGTAAGCATCTTCAACACTTGTGAGAGGTGTTTATTGTGTTGCGCAAGGAGAAGTTCTTCGCAGCGAGAGCCAGGTGTTCGTTCATGATTAACTCTGTTCGTTTTCTTGGCTATGTGGTGTCCAAGAATGGCCTCTCAGTGGATGAGTCCAAAGTTGTGGTTGTCAAAGAATGGCTCATCCCTACCACATTGCATGAAGTGAGGAGTTTTCATGGCTTGATGTCATTTTATCCATAACTCCAATACAATAATGGAACCAATTATAGAGTCCATAAAGGCAGGACAGTTCTCGTGGAGTGACGAAGCTCAATTTCAACAGCTTCTATTATTCTCAAACCTGTGGGCAATTGGAGGTTATCAATAAGTCGTTGGGAGATTTGCTTCGAAGCCTAGTTAGCGAGCCTCTCAAGTCATGGGATTATATATTATATCAAGCTGAATTTGCCTACAAGAAGTCAACTAATAGAAGAACCAGGCGTAGTCCGTTCAAAATTGTTTATGGTGTTAATCCTCGTGCATCGTTGGATATAGCATCTGTTCTTGACTTGAAAAGAGGGTACATGTTAAAGATGAGGAATTGTTTTGCTCAAATCCAAGAGATCCACATGATGACTACTCAAAATTTGCAAGAGTCAACGGCGAAGTACAAGGCCAATGCGGATAAGAAGTGACTTGTGGAGTTTGACGATGGAGATTTTGTATGGGTCATCTTGAGTAAAGATAGATTTCTCATGGGAGAATACAACAAGCTAGTTACTCGTAAGATTGAACCTTTGGAAATCGTTGAGAAGATTGATTCTAATGTGTACCGGTTGAAGCTTCCAAGCCACATCAAGACCTCTAATGTATTCAATGTAAAGTAGCTTGTTCCATTCACGGGAGATTCTTTGAATAAGGACTTGAATTTGAGGACAAATTATCTCTAACCTGGGAAGAGATATAAGCTATGTTTGCCAAAGGAAGAGCCCCACACTGTAGCTGGAACGGCACTGTTCCAGCTACAGTGCGGACTGACATGTGGCTGACTTTTTCA
>NC_081547.1:22677577-22680131 GCF_901000735.1 Corylus avellana
TGAGCTTGAGAGAGAGTATATATACCGCCGGCGGGTGGAGAAGAGAAAAAAAAGAAAAAAAAGAAAAAAAAAAAAGGAAGCTTAATCGAGCTTCAGCTATGGTGGAAGAAAGAAAGAAAACCGGAGAAAAAAAGAGAAAAAAGAAAAGCTGAGAGCTATATTGGGCAGTGGTACTCTTCTGGCTGGGGGAAAGAAAAGATCAAAAAAACAAAATCAAATAGGCCAGGCCTCTTAATTAAGAGGCATGGCGCGCTGCACATCGAGGAGATGGGATGTATGCGCACGGGGGGGAGGGTCTCGAGGGGATTCCTGACGTGCCATGTGTGACAATTCCTGACGTGTCACACATGGCATGTCAGGAATCCCCTCAAGTTCCTGACGTGCGACACGTGGCACGTCAGTAAAGTAACGCAGGTACTATGCTGCGGGAGCCGACAGATTGTAGTAGCGGTCCTTATATATCGTATTAACAATCGAAAGATGGTCGAAAGAAAAAATCTCTATTTGACAGTACTTCTTCCTATACCTATGAATTTCATTGGACTCAGAAATGATACATTGGAAGAATCTTTTGGCTCTTCCAATATCAATAGGTTGGTTGTTTCGCTTTACAAAAAAAAAAAATATAGATAAATATTTTAATTATAATTAAATAATTTTCTAACGGGGTATATTGCCACGTCAAAATTTTCTGACGTAGCAATTTACCACATCAGAAAATTCTGACGTGTAAAATGTTGACCCTTCAGAAAATATATAATTTTTAAAGTTTTAAAATCAATAAAAATTTTCTGACGTTGCAATATTTAACACGTCAGAATTTTCTAATGTGTTTGTTTTACCACATCAGAATTTTCTGACGTGGCACTATTCATGCGTCAGAAAAAAAAAAAAAATCTTACGTGGTAATTTTGTCATGTCAAAAAATTAGTGACGTGGCAACAAAACATGTACTGTAGCCACGTCAGAAAATGATAGTTTTTTTGTAGTGATATTCTTAAGGTAGTTCGAAAGGATGCTAGACCTAGTTCGAAGGCCCACACTCTTATCTACTCTAGATGTCTTTAGATACTTAAATGTTGCCTGATCTATATCTCTTCCCAGGTTAGAGATAATTTGTCCTCAAATTCAAGTCCTTATTCAAAGAATCTCCCGTGAATGGAACAAGCTACTTGACATTGAATACATTAGAGGTCTTGATGTGGCTTGGAAGCTTCTACCGGTACACATTAGAATCAATCTTCTCAACGACTTCCAAAGGTTCAATCTTACGAGTAACTAGCTTGTTGTATTCTCCCATGAGAAATCTATCTTTACTCAAGATGACCCATACAAATTCTCCATCGTCAAACTCCACAAGTCACTTCTTATCCGCATTGGCCTTGTACTTCGCCGTTGACTCTTGCAAATTTTGAGTAGTCATCATGTGGATCTCTTGGATTTGAGCAAAACAATTCCTCATCTTTAACATGTACCCTCTTTTCAAGTCAAGAACAGATGCTATATCCAACGATGCACGAGGATTAACACCATAAACAATTTTGAACGGACTACGCCTGGTTCTTCTATTAGTTGACTTGTTGTAGGCAAATTCAGCTTGATATAATATATAATCCCATGACTTGAGAGGCTCGCTAACCAGGCTTCGAAGCAAAACTCCCAACGACTTATTGATAACCTCCAATTGCCCACTGGTTTGAGAATAATAGAAGCTGTTGAAATTGAGCTTCGTCACTCCACGAGAACTGTCCTGCCTTTATGGACTCTATAATTGGTTCCATTATTGTATTGGAGTTATGGATAAAATGACATCAAGCCATGAAAACTCCTCACTTCATGCAATGTGGTAGGGATGAGCCTTCTTTGACAACCACAACTTTGGACTCATCCACTGAGAGGCCATTCTTGGACACCACATAGCCAAGAAAACGAACAGAGTTAATCATGAACGAACACCTGGCTCTCGCTGCGAAGAACTTCTCCTTGCGCAACACAATAAACACCTCTCACAAGTGTTGAAGATGCTTACTAATGTCATAGTTGTACTTCATACGGTCTACACAAGTTCTTGGTAAGGTGATCAATCACCCCTGGTCCAGTGCCTGTTTTGGCAGTTTTGAGGTCTAGGGTAGGTTTTTAGTGTGACAAAACCTTCCATGTTAGGATTTTTTTGCAGAGGATATTGTTGGGGAGTATGTCAACAATGCTACTTCAATGTAAAAACAGAGAGTTAGGGAAAGAAAGAAAGAGAGAAATGAAGAATAAGGAGAGTTGGAGAAAGAATTCGTATTGCATTGAGTGAGTGAAACTCTTTACAATTACATTGTATATATACTCCTTGATTATAAACTGACCTCAACTGTACGTATAACAACTCTAATAGTAAGCAAACTAACTTAACAGAATGCTAACTAATTACAACTAACAAAACTATAAACTGTTTTCTTCAACCAAATTGCCAGCTCATTCTTGATTCGCTGATAGAGTACAAGGACATTTATCGAGGAGATCCCTACGACTGAAATGAGTGAAAGTCATGTGGAAACTTTTGATC
>NC_081547.1:22680231-22683209 GCF_901000735.1 Corylus avellana
TCTCCATCTCCTTGGGTCGATTTCCTCCTTACACCGTATAGCCCATCCGCCCATGCCATATTTTCCCATAGTCAAAGCAATACTTTGGTAACTTCTCGTATTGAAAAGCTATCAACGATTGCTTTCCAAGGAGATTGATAACCCTACCTCTAGGCAGAGGTTTGGTTAAATCAATTCTGATCTTGACTATTAAGAATTTTCCCCAGCCTACTCCTCCTTCATCGGTATCAACTTCCTCCACCATCCCCATTGTGGCCCCAATTTGTTGGCCCACCTCTTTTCCCATGCATGCTAAGGGGAGGTTGAACATTCTAACCCAAAAAGCCGCTTGCTCGAAAGTTATTTCTGATGGTGAGGACTGACCATTGAAATCTTCCACTGAAAAAAGGTTTCCTTCGAATATCCATGGCCTCCCCTCTAACACCCTTGCTTTATCCCATTCATTCTCAAACTCCATAATAAACACATTCTCGCCCAGTACTTTGAAGGAAAGCCTACCCGTTGGACGCCATCCTTTGACCAACGTTCGTTTGATGATGTCTTTCCCAACAAAGCGATCTGTTAGTAGTTTCCCTACTACACAAAATTTTCCTCGTGAAACCACTCCTTCAACCATCCGTGGCTGGATCGCCACTTCCATCGTTTCTCCTTCGTCTAGTGATAGTTTTCCCCATAACTTCGAGAGATCCTCCGCCATGATAATCCTTGTCGCCCAAACAGTTAACAACACCACCCAAACGCATCACCACCACCATAGATTGGTAGGGGAATATTTTCTTCTCCTCTAGGTTATGAGTCTAGAGAGAAAACTAATGACATGTTGGGGAAAAGATATCCATCATCAATAGTTAGAACATCAAATAACAATATTTATTATTGTACAATTTCGGAATTGATCCAATACACATTTAACAAACTATATATTCATGAAACGATACTTGATGGAACAAACTACCACGTTAATCATCCGCTAAAAATACCTAATGCAACGAACTACCATGCACATTAAACCCTAAACGAAGTATTGATTAAACATCCATAAAAAAATACTTGCTATTTATCATATAGACATAATTACATGTATCACAAACATGTAATTTCTACGTCAATCATATACAACCAAACTATATATGTTACCACGAATATAGACATAATTACATGTAACGTTAAACATCAACAAAACAAAAACAAAATATATAATAGGTTTACCAACTACAAACTCATAGACAATGCTCAATTCAGGTCAATAGCATCCTCATTCTCCAACCTCTCCGCATTACCTGGAGATGATAAAACAATTAATCAGGAAGCAATAGGTACCTTTCTTATCAGGATCCTAAGCCAAACACAAAAAAATAGCACCATAACAACTTTAATATATATATATTAACCAAAATGACATTACTATAATAGAACAAAAAATGCACTAACTACAAATAATAAGCATCATCAATGCAATATATATATATATACCAATTCGTATATATAGGATATAATATATTCAAGAAAACCCAAACTAAAAAAAAAATTGCATTACCTGATCCACTCTCCTCCGATGATCTCACCACCAAACGGGCTGGAGACTCTTTGTCTGGCACATCCTTAACTCGAGTCATATCAGACGCGAACCTCGACTGCAACATGGACTTAAGCTAACGAAAACGTGTCTCATACAAAGGGTTTTAGGGTTTTCTTCACGCACTTTAATTTTTTTTTTTTCTTCCAAATTTACATTATTTGATGTTGTTTAACCGTTAACATTCTCCATTCACATTCAGCTTCTATCATTTTTTCTCAAAAGTTCATATATATGCATTTGTTAGATGTTGGGGACCCTAGTTAAATAAAATAAATCTAGCTAGGGTATGAAGTCAATTTATTTACTTATTATTTTTTTTTCCTATTGTCAAAGTTTTTGGTCGTATAGTATTTATAAGTATTAATAGGGCAAAACCTAAACAATATACAAGTCTAAATTAAAATGCATTTATTATTATATATTACTAAACAAATTAAATAAATAAATCTAAGTTAATTACTTCTGGATATAACTGATCAAAACAACATGGTTGTTCATATATACCATGTCCATACCAAATAACAATCATAACACAGCACAAATTACCTAATTAATTAACAAATTAACAATAAAGAACTATCTCAAATAAAGCAAAAGTTTAAATAAGTTACACAAAAAATCAGTATGTACGTCCATCTTAAAAATATTATTTAACCCTTTTATTATTATTATTATTACTTTTGGATGCAAATTAATGGTGGAATATTTTGTATCCATCCATTCATGACTATGTACCTTGCTGCCAAGTTAAGACACTTGGGAGTAACCAATCCTAATTCCTAAGCTTAACTTTATGCCCTCTTAATTACTTTTATGCTTTCCAATATTTAATCCAATTTATGTCCAAAGGGCAGGGTTCCATCTTACTAATTTTGCAAAAGACGCTAATGTTCCATACATTGAACTTAATCAATTTCCTTGCAATATTGACATCGATTTGGTCAGCTGGCAAGATTACAAAATATATGCAATATCTTTGCCAAGATCTTACTGACCATGATTAATATTATTGTCCCATATCATATGCCTAGTATAATGCTCTTTAATCATAAGGAAATTTCCTTATGATTAGTCCTTCGCAATATTGAGGGGTGTACAGTTAAATGACTATAACAATTAGCAATTAATACGTTATATATATGTAAAATTGTTATATATAATATATATATACCCGGCCATATATATATATATATATATATATATATATATATTTATTTTTATATACTATATACATATACATATAGAGAATAACTTATATAGGGAGGTCAAGGTGAATTTTGTGCCACCAATCAGAAGATGACACCTAAGCTAAATTTATCAAACTCAAATCTTTTAAAAAAAGCCTAACTACATCAGATTATAAATAAAAATTAATTATAAATTAAAAAAAAAAACAAAA
>NC_081547.1:22683309-22694438 GCF_901000735.1 Corylus avellana
TAAAAGCATTAAAGGCTACATCTTTTCTTGATTTATTTGATTGTGAACAAATTACAATGCTCTATTTATAGAGCTTTACAAGTGGTTTGAATAATTTCAAATGTAAACAAATCCCTTAATTAATGGTAAACATATTAGGCCGTCTATTACAAAGGATGTGTATTCTTATTATGCTCCTCAGGATGAACAGTCTTGAACATTGAATGGCTGAATTGGAACATCGGCTGCTATGTATGTAAGTTGGACATTGGGGCTAATTTGGTTGGCATAGGCTGCTATGTTGGAGGCCTCATCTCTCTCGGTTTGGTGGGGCGGGGCCTTAAAAGCTGCCCAAATGGGCAAAAGACTCTAGTAAAGCTTTGGCTTAAAAGTTTTTGTCAAGACGAGCGCCCCCGCTATGTTGATGATTTTGGTCATGGTTGAAGATGCGAAAGGGATGAAAAAAACCCAAGAAAAAAAGGGCACAAAATAAATGTGACATTTTGTGTAAAACTTTATAATAAAGTAAAGAGATGAAAGTAGAAAAAAAGAGATACGGAAAATTATGTGGGCCTACATTCAAAAGTGAAACCCTTTTTATAATTTATTTGATTATGTACAAGACTTTATTTATAAAGCTTTACAAGTGATTTGAATAATTTCAAATGTAAACAAACTTCTTAATTGAGGGTTAACAAATCAAGCCATTTATCACAATCAAACGATTTTAAAATCAAATTAAATCAGAGTAAACAAATCAAAGAGTATATGTGCCATGAGAGTCAAAAGAGAAGAGAGAGCGGGAAGATTTCTATCCTCATCATAGTGGATTTCTATTTGAGGGTAGACAAACCAAATCATTTTGTTTATATCGTTATAAGAGCCACAAAAGAGGAGAGAGAGAACATTCTTGCATGAAAACAGAGTATATATTCCCCCGCCCCCAATAGTTATTATTCTTCCTGAATGAAACCTTTAGGGTGTTTGATTTTTCAGTTTATTAAATATAGTTTCCAACAATATTCTTAACTTGCTCAAAGGAATCCAACCTTAAAAAGCAACTATATTCGGTCTTGAATCCAAAAGCACCAATAAACCCTAGTAATATTGCCGAGCCATTGCACCACCAACTTTCCTTCTACCACCGCTCAATACAATACAAAAAAAAAAACAAATTAGTGACATGTGAATAATGACTCTTTATGCCCAAAAAAGTGATTATTCATTTAGTAACGTTTGAATAGTGATGCTTGGTAAAAGACCCTAAACATAGGGTGTGGAATCAGGAATAGTATTGTTTACTATACAAACGATACTATTCTATAAGGTGACATTTAAACGGTGCAAGCAACAATAAAAATCAATTTTTTTTTTTGAAAAAAAATTAATAAAAAAGAAAATATTAAAATAGAGGGGTGACCAACTAGCGAGCCACCCCCATAGGTGGCTGGGGGTGGCTCGTTGCCACCCTCGGTCCATGGGGGTGGCCTATTTTTTACTTTATTTTATTTTCAAAAATTAATTTTTCTAGATCAAAGTTTTTGATTTTAATCTCCAATATTGGGAGATGTGCGGCTTATAAGGGTAATTTCGAGTGCAAAATTTTCAAAAATTTGTTAGTGTCAGTAACACATTGTTCAAACAATACCTTCTGGCGCGTGAATAGTGTTGTTTAAACAGTAAAAAGACACATTTTAGTAACGTTTTTCCTCAAACGTTACAATCCCAAATGTCATTAAACCCCTTTCTTTTTGTAGTGATTAATATTACCTCATCCCATCAATCCATATGCAACCATTACTTTGCAGGGTAGAACCACTATAGGCCACCATCATGATTGTTGTAGGTTTCTTCATGAAGAAACTAATTGACAGAAACCAATTGGGTTTTTCCCCACCGCCCAAGTATGTTTCTTTACAGTGAAGAACATATTCTGAGGTAACATGAGTATTCCCGCAAGCCCAGAGCCACACCCTTGAGTGCATTTTTATTCATATATATCCATTTGCGGAAAAGAATAATTGAAAAAAGCATTTAGTTTTTTGTAAAGCTGTAATGAAAGATACATAACATCTTTGGCAATAATATTTTGTGCAGAAGTACTGTTTTTTAGTATGCTTTTTGGTATGTGAGAAAGTTAAGCATTTCCTCACGACAAGAATCACAATTTTCAGTAACAGCTTTTATGTATGATGCATGCATAATCTTTTCTAGTCTATTCAAAGAATTACAATAAAGAAAATAAGAAAGGGAACTTATTACTCATAATCTTTCATTATTTTTGTAATTATACCCTTATAAACTTTAAAATGTGTTAATTTAAGGTTATTATTTTTTAGAAGTTTGCAATGTCAACAATTCTGTCCAAATTCAGCATTAAATCCTAACGGAGGAAGTGGGATCTCCAAAATACCTCCATCCAAATTCAAGGTATTTTTGTAATTTTATAAACGTCTTAGTGGTATTTTGGGGATTTCATCATCGACCGTTTTTATTTAATGTTGAACTTTGACTGGAAAGTTGACATTGCAAATTTCTGAAATATGATAACCCTAAATTGATACATTTTAAAGTTTAATGGTGTGATTGCAAAAGTGAGAAAATGTCATGATGTGTAGATTTATGCTTAAGATACCAATAATCAGTAGTTCTCTCTCATGTTTTTTATTTTTCTGTATAATATGGTTCCTATCATTAATTGCTCACAGATTTGCATTATTGCTTTGTTTTAGATTATTATATTTTGGCTTTGAGGTGTCATCAAATCTGATTGCTTCTAAAGGTTTGGAATATCTACTGTAATTCTCCATAACATGGGTTGGTTGGTGCATTTTCTATGCAGTTGTGCAAGATTGACTCAGAGGGGAAGGCTAGAAAAGTAGTTGGCTGTTCTTGTGTCGTTGTGAAGGTAAGAATCTTAAGAGTTGTACATTTTATGTTATTTTGTTGTCTATCAAATGGAGTCCATAAATTTTCTCCTACTTATGTTGACAGGATTTTGGTGAGGATCATGAAGCTCTTCATATAATTCGGGAGCATGTCAAGTCTCACTGAGTAGCTAGCTCTTCATATGATTTGGTGGAGTCTCCCCCCTAGGGGTTTTGTCGAGTGTTTACTAGTTATTACAACTTCCATGTTTATCACTGTTTGCTTTGAACACAGTATTTAATGCATGCTACTGCTTTTTTTCGTTTTATTGTTATTTTCTCGTAGTTCTACAAGGAACACTTTTTTTTTTTTTTTTTGTAAAAAAAAAATCCGAGCTATAAAAAGAATCTATTTTGGAATATTACAAGCCATAGTTCCACATAAGCAACCGAGAGAGAGCACAATTGAAACTAGTGATTCTCTAAATACAAGGAAAAAGGTCTTTGCCTCCTAAATCCTAGTAGAAAATTTGAGGGAATGGAACCAAACAGGGTTAGATGTGAATCTAGAAATCTTCGAAGCAATCCAGCTGAAAAATATGAGCAATTTTTCCTGTATGTCTGATACGATAGGTGATGCTCCAGTCGCAAAAAGTGGGGCTTTGTTGAGAGCCTTTTAGGTGTAGAAGGGGGAGGGCAAAACTTCAAAGAAAAACTTTTTGGGGAGTAAAAATTTTGATTTTGAAAAGGTTATAGTGGTATTTAAAATAAAAAATTAATAAGGAGGGAGAATCTCCCTCTAACATCAAAGATGTGGTCATGGATTGACAACTAGAGGGCTTGTCATGGGGTGAAATAAAAGACGTTAGGCTTTAGCTAATCCAAGAAAACCTTTACAATTTGTTAGATGGTTAATTGTGCTTATAATTCTATGGATTTTTTTTTTTCCCTTTTTTATTTATCATTTTTTAAAAGAAAGGTATGTCAAAATGGCATGAACAATGCAGATTCTTTACCACTCCGCTTTCCCTTGAACTTTCATCTATCTCGGAAGGTAAAGAGCCGTAAACACGTGAAATTGGTTTAGTGAGAATGTTTTTGGGTTTATAAAATAGTTTTTAATAAGGAAAAACAAAATTTGAGAATTGATTTGATGGGCTACATTTTTTTTTTTTTTTTTTAAAAAGAAGTTAATTTACTAAACTTTTAAAATAAAATAGATATTATCTATTTCACGGTCACATTGCATCCATCATAATTGATTCTTTAGGATAATAGTTGTTGATTGAATTGTAAGCGTACGTTATATCCTCAATCCAAGTACGCTCAATAGTGGATGACGTTGCTTCCTTTGCTAAGCCATGTGCAGCCAGGTTGGCATCACTCTTAACATGACAAATCTTCAAGTTCGAAGAGATCCCAAAACTTCCTTTATGTCCTCCACAATCTGTCCAAAAGGTTTCCAGCTAGCCTTTGACTCCCCAATTGCTTTAACAACAATTAGGGAATCTCCTAGAATGATATCATGGAAACCCATTTCTCCACAAAATTCTGCTGCCTGGTTGCCATTCTATTTCCTCTTTATAATCAAGTAAGGTCTCAATCTATTTGAGAATGTATGTTTTTGTCAATATACTATTATTATTATTATTATTATTATTATTATTTAACAAATTCAAAATGATAGAGGACTTAAAAAAACTGAAATGCAGCCTGATCTAATGCATCTCATAAACTTGTATGCAATGTGATATCCCATTCCCATTAAAAAAAGAAGTGTAATACTAATTTAAGATTTCATAATTTCACAATTCAATTTATTCCACTCATGTAGCAAGACTTCCTCAAAATTTTCTCTCTCTGACTTCTAATTGCATACCTTGCACCATTTCTTAATGCTTCGAGCCACTGCCTCTTGAGGGTGTCACTGCATTTCAACATTACCAAAATCAATATCATAAAAATATGGGTGGTCAGAAATTGAAGGAAATGATTGCAGTTTGAAACTTAGAAAAAACTATAAGTTGCAAGAAATGCCATTTTAAAAATGTACAATTTTAAAAGTAAAATTGCGATTTTGATAAACCCTTATCCGTCGGGCTCACAATTTTTGATATTACATGCAAACCTGACACAAATCTAACACGAAATTAAAGGATTAGGGTTGATAAGTCTAGCCCGTTTAATTAAATAGATCGGGTTAAGATTTGCTTATACGACTTGAATCCAACACGCGACAATACAAAATTAAAGATTTGACATGCTTGGAAACAACACTACCCAAACCCGACAAGCAAATATGAATATTTTAAAATTGGAATTTAAATTCATACATTTTTTTCAAATAGAGTTATTTTTAAACCGCAAATAAAATCGAATAACTTACGGGAGTCAACAATGAATCGAGTCCGTATGGGCATCTTGGATGCCGCAACTAAAACGGCCTTTCTGGCAATATTTTCGGCGACTCCGCCCATTTCGTAAAGGATTTTGCCCGGTTGAACTACAGCAACGCTATATTTGACACCTCCTTTCCCTCTCCCCATACGCGTCTCGGCGGGTTTTCCTGTAACCGTCTTGTGGGCAAATGTACGCGCCCATACTTTTCCGCCGCCGCGGTGCACGTTCCGCGTGATTGCTCGCCGTCCTGCTTCTATCTGTTTCGCTGTTAACCATGCTGGTTCAAGTGCCTGCAGAGCATATCGGCCGAAGCAAACACCCTCGCCTGCCTCAGATATTCCCTTCATTCTTCCTCTACGTTGTTTTAGCCATCCAAAAGCCATTTTGAGCCCAGATTTGTCCATCTTGTTTGCTTACATCAACCACCGGAAATGTCAATCTCAAAACAACAATAAAATAGATTGCTTCAACTTCATCAAAATACCCAAAAAGCCCTTTTTCTCGGAAGATCTGATGCGTACCTTGTAAGAACTGGAGTAGATTGGTGGATTGGCCGTTCTTCTTGTCAATAGTATTTGATCTAGGACACCATAGCAATGGAGAATGAGATAGGTATAAGAAAGAGAAAGATGATGGGCAGGTTTTATATGGAGAGTTTGACCAATAGGGTTTGGGCCCATGGGTTATTGGGGTGAGTAGAGGTTGGGGTCGGTTGAGAGTTGCAGATGAAGCTGTGGGCCGAGACATGAGATAGTTGTGGGTGATGAGAGCTTTTGTTTCTAGTGTTTTGTTTATTAGGAGACACTTTGGTTAACTAGTTTCTACAATCGAGCATTTAAAAAGTAATATGTGTTCTTTAAGCATGTGAGAAGCACATATTATGCTATAAAAAAAAAGTGAGAAGTAAAGGCTCATTTGGTTCGCGGAATGACTATTCCATCAGGAAAAGGAATAGCTATTCTTGGGAATAGAATAGTGTGGAATGGAATAGCAATTCCTATTCCTTAGTTTGGTTGAAACACTGGAATGGAGTGTGGAATAGAATAGCCATTCCTATTCTTTTGTTTGGTACAATCCAATAGGATGGTAAATGAAGTCATATTGTAATCAAATTTTCTAAAATACCCTTATGATACAAATATAATTTATTTTTATTAAGGACCTTTTTTTTTTTTTTTTTTTTTTCAGTTATGCTACAAAATTATTTATAAAAATAAATAAATAAAAAGCACATAATCATCATATCACAATTTATAAGGTATAAGAACACAACCAACACAGAAGGATTACAAAACCAGGCCAGCAAGAAACATAACAGAAGAAAAGGAGCACTAGAATAAGTATCTAACAAGAAGTCATTGCTCTAACAGCATGTGGGGATTTAATACATATCACTGTTACTACTCTCTATGTTGGACCATAACTGTTAATGCTCTCCGTTTTGTCAATACCTTATCATTTTCTCTCATTCATAATGTTCAACCAACCAAGGGAAGAAATACTTTTTTCTTTCCCTCAAACTCTAATGTTCAACCTAGGCAAGAAATACTTTCCTTTTTTCTGTTTTTGGGCAATTCCTCTCTCCTATTGCTTTTTAGAAAATTCAAACAATGATAGCTTTTCCCTCTCCATTTTCCAACCTCCTTAAACATTCAAAAAGGTCATTGACAAATTCATTTTTGTTTTCAGAGTCAAACAAGTTTTTTAGTGGGACTTGATTTTTTCGTGGCAGCAAACATTAATCACAAGTCAAATGGTCTTGTTTGTGTCACTGTCATGCATGTTGCAGTCCGAAGCAAATTATATGATTGTTTATATAACAAAGGGTTACAATATAATATAAGGTAGAAGTAAATTCTTGCTAAATATTGGTTTCCAATGTTACAAATGAAACCTTTTTTGCTTGTGAGCCTAAGAATCAGATTACATTAATCTGTACAACAAAAGTCTACTCTACTCTTCTACAATACAGTTAGGTGTGGCTCTAATCGGCTCCACATCAAAGAGACCCTATGCTGGTTTCATAAGCAGAAGCAACAAATCATAAACCCACCTTTCTATGGTTAACTTAATTAAAAGAGAAGAAGAAAAACAAAAAACTCAATTATTCTAATAGCTGCAATGCTAAATCTGGCTGTGCTGAATCAACCGGGCTAGAACTAGGAGATTCTGGAGACTGAAATGTGACATTCGAGTCTGGTGGAACTGAATCTGGTTTCTGAACAAAGCTCTTCAGCCTAGTTTGTCGGCTATAAGCATGGATATGATTCAATGAAGGTTCATTAAGCCAACACCAACAATCCCGACCACCAAGAAATTTTTCCATTTTTGAGTTAGGCATCCACAAGCATGTGTTTATTGTTAATTATTTTGCTTTTAGGAAGCATAAGACCCTACACATTATAGGTCAGTTCCATCTCAAAGCACCCATCTAATTAAACCCTTAAAACCAACCAGAATAACAAATCATAAGCCTAAGATGAACTACAAACACAAACACCCAATCAAGACCCAAGTTCGGCCATCCCCCAAATATCACCAAATCAAAAGTCCTCTAGAAACCCAATTTGTTTGATAGCCAAGAACATTTCAATTCAACCACAAAACCTCCAAAATCAAACCCCAAGATTTGCAATCAATTAATCAACTACAACTGAACAAGAACACCTAATCAACCCTTCAATCACCTAAACAAATACCCAAATTGATTTTAGCTTCATCTACCACAATCACCCGAAATCAATATGAAACAGAGACAGAACGGAACCACAAACGCAGCACACACAAAAAAAAACGAAGCCAGAAACAGTGAGATGAGAGATAGAAATACAGAGAGGGGGCGAGAGATGAGAGATAGAAGAGATGGAGAGAGAGAGATACCTCGTTGGAAGACGGACGAGTTGCAGTCGGAGGAAGACGATCTTCGAGCTCTTCTTCTTCTTCAAGCGGTCACGGTTCTTGACGAAGAGGTCGTGAGTCGAGAGGCATCGAGGGCCTTTGAGGAAAATTAAACGGATCGCTTCTCCAAAGGAATAGCTATTCCTTTGGAGAAGCGATCCGCTATTCCCATATAATAACCATTTTTAGGAATAACTTTTTACCGAACAAAGAATCGATTTCACCGGAGTAGCTATTTCATACTAAAGACTTATTTCGGGAACCAAACGGACCTAAATGTTATTAAAAATAAATTAATAAATAAACCTTTTTTCTTTCTTTTACTTCAAAAGTTGGACATAAATTTTCAGTATTGATATTCAACTTCGAAGTTTTTAGGAGGTTATTCAAATGTAGCCTTTTGCCTTTTTTATTTTATTTGTTAAAGTAGATTTTTAGACGGTCGGCGACGAGTCACATACAAAACGGGGAAAATGGTCTTCGAAAACCTTCGGTCTCTAAGGTACCAAGAATACTCTAATACTTAAGTTGAAAAACCTATTTCAAATTTAGATAAAATTTGAAGACTTAAAAATCTAAGGACCAAATTGAAGGTCGAAAAACCTATTTCAAATTTAGATAAAATTTAAAGACTTAAAAATCTAAGGACCAAATTGAAGCGGTACAAAAACTTAAAAAATAAATTGGAAAACAATAGTTAAAATCACCATTTTTCAAGTATCACGCTCACAAGGGGAGTAATGGTATAAACAAATTCAAAAGTTTGTGTTACTGAGACAAGTGGATTTGACATGTTGAAAACTAAATTAATTACCTCATAACACACAAACTTCTCAAAAATGTCAAATAAATTGCAGAGTTCAAAATTTAAAATATGAAAATTTCATATTTTAGAAAATTTGAAAAAATCTCAATCCCCATTTCAAACACTATAAAATAGTGCTCCACATTATTACATATCATGACGCTTTTGATTTTGGCCACTACTAAATGGTCAAAAATAATGAATGAACCTTTAGCTTTATTATTTTAACGTACGAGTTAAAAAAAAAAAAAAAAAAAAAACCCTAAAATCATTGTGCCCGGGAGCATAAAGTGGAGTTTGGGTAATAAATTCAGAAGATAAATGAGCAATTTTGGTCGTTGAGAACCCACACCACTTCCAAGTATGTGCATTGTGGGAGCGTACTTGTGCAGTGGGCATGGAGAACCCATGGCCATTACTTTTCTCTTGTGAGTGGAAATTTGACTTTGATGCATGCTGGAAGCCTGGAACTCTTAATAATTTGTAGGGACTTTTCTACTATTAAAGCTTCATTATAGATATATGAATGAGAAGCCTCATATATAGGACAAAGTTTTTCTCTAAATTGGGTTGGAAGAATTTCTTTCGACCTAGTCTATAAAGTTTATAGACTAAGTCGAAGAAAATTCTTCCAACCCAGTTTGGATTATAGACTAGGTCGAAGGAAATTCTTCCAACCCAGTTTGGAGGAAAACTTTGTCCTCATATATATATATAACATTTCATTTTCACAACCACCAACTTTCAAGCCTCATATGGTGTATCATATAATAAATTCCTTTGGGGTAGGCCTTTCCTTTGTTATAAAAGTGATACGTGTCCTTTGAACATGTGAGATGCACATATTTTTTTAATAGTAAGAACAAAGTTAGGATAAATTTTATTAAAAACTCATGTGAATCTCACGTGTTACTAAAAAAAAGAACACATCACTTTTATAGACTAGGTTGAAAGAAATTCCTCCAACCCATTTTGGAAGAAAACTTTACCCTCCCATATATATATATATATATATATATATATAACATTTCATTTTCACACCCACCAACTTTCAAGCCTCATATGGTGCATCATATAATAAATTCCTTTGGGGTAGGCCTTCCCTTTGTTATTAGACCGGCTCACTTTTGATACGACCTTAAGCCAAGTTCATTGAAAACGAAACCTACAAGCCAGCTGGATGATGTTGTCTATATCAAATTTTGTTAGCTCCAAACACCTCTCTCAATGGAGTATGTGCGGGAAACACTCTATAAAAATAAAAGGGCTAGATTGTTGAGAGTTACGTTCATTTTTCTCCGTGCCAAACATTCTTATTTTTTCTGATTACTTTCCTTTTTAAAGCCGGCCCATCACTAACTTAAGTATTAGAGTGACCTCACTAGTGATCTCCACTTTAACCTTTCTCTTTACTTACCTTGCAGTCATTGTCAATCCAGGGCTTAGTGTGCACCAAGACAGTGGGCTAAAAAATTGCCATGGAAAATATCAACGAATCCATAAACTTCCATCTAGTTGAATGGTTGATGTAGTAAACGCTGAGTGCAGGACAAAATGATACAAAAATCCACCAAACGCTCAGTACTGTTGAATGGTTGTGTGTAGTCATTTTTTAACTCAAAACAAAACCACCAACTGAAAAGGAATTAACCGAATCTGAAAGGAGAGTATGTAGAAATTCATAATAAAGTAAATAGATGGAAGTAGAGAAAGAGAAACACGAAAATTAAATGATCCAGTCATAAGCCTAAATCAACAGGTGAAAGCATTAAAGGCTACATCTTTTCTTGATTTATTTGATTGTGAACAAATTACAATGCTCTATTTATAGAGCTTTACAAGTGGTTTGAATAATTTCAAATGTAAACAAATCCCTTAATTAATGGTAAACATATTAGGCCGTCTATTACAAAGGATGTGTATTCTTATTATGCTCCTCAGGATGAACAGTCTTGAACATTGAATGGCTGAATTGGAACATCGGCTGCTATGTATGTAAGTTGGACATTGGGGCTAATTTGGTTGGCATAGGCTGCTATGTTGGAGGCCTCATCTCTCTCGGTTTGGTGGGGCGGGGCCTTAAAAGCTGCCCAAATGGGCAAAAGACTCTAGTAAAGCTTTGGCTTAAAAGTTTTTGTCAAGACGAGCGCCCCCGCTATGTTGATGATTTTGGTCATGGT